>NC_064637.1:109840714-110144530 GCF_023864275.1 Schistocerca cancellata
TTAGAAGGTCTTAAGGAACAACTACAAAAAATTTCATCTTTCTACTATAAATAGGCCCTGAGAAAATGTACCTTATACACAAAAAAACTAAAGTTTTTGCTTCAGTACAAGCCTGCTCCATAGCTTGTATCATCAGAATCGTCCAACAGCTTCCTCTTGATGGCTCTGCTATGCTGTCTAGCCATCTTTGAATATACTTTTATGGCATTATCTGAAGACCTGAGCTGTTCCTTGTCCAAACAAAGCATAGCTGCAGCAGTTCGTAGTCCTACACAGAGCCCCAACTTCTGCAGAACTTTGCACTTTGTTATACTGCCCTGATTGAATGATGAAACAGCATCATAAACGCCAAAGTGAATTGTGTTTATACCCACAAACACAGTTTTAGGTAGTCTATTCGATATCACATGGTTCACACACTCATTTGGATTTTGAGTCCGGCCATGAAGACATTTCTTTAGTAGACTAATATCTGCGAGGTCTCGGAATATTGGTTTTATTTCATCCATTATGGCAGGTGGCAGGTGATGAGGGTGATTGTATTGTTTCTTAGTTACCTTACCTCTGTTGTACTTGCACAAACTATCGTCTCCTTTTGGACATAGCCCATGTTGGGGATTCTCATTGTGTGAAGCTGTATGAAAAAACAGAGCCCAGACTGCTCTTCTCATTAATTCTGCATCTGCTGTATTCTGTCTTATTGCTAGACCATAGCACTTCTGAATATGATATATTGTAGCATCTGTCAGTCCATTTTTCCCATCTAAAGTTTTGTCATCGCGCAATTTCTTGCCTTTCATGCTAGACTTGAGCCGTCGAAGTCTTGATCCCATCCTTTTCTGAATATGGCCAACACACTCCAGTTTGGAAATTTTCACATCGTTACCATAGGGTCTCAGTTCCTCAATTTCTTTGAAAGCCTTTGAGTCACCATCTCCGAGATAATTTATGTATCTAACGTTGTACCATTTTACTGAGCGTTGATAAATACTTCTTACACCAGCAACTTCCATACCGCCACTTGACCCATAGTAATTTGCTATGCACTCCTCTTCATGTTTATTTTTCATTTTCTCCTTGCATCTGCAATGCTTGGAAAGTATTGCCACATCAACTACCTTACCAGCGTCCACACTTGTAGCCGTTACTACACCATTCAGAGATGTGTGGCCTCTCTTCTGCCAGCTTCCGTCAAAAGCTATGGACAAGTTTCTGCTATTATTATTTTCAACAACTGCTTCCTCAACAGCATCTTTCATGTTTTCCTGTGCCACATCTTATACAGCAGAGCCTATTACAATTATGTGTTTGTTAAATTTTGAAGGTGGAGGAGGGAGGTTCATCACACTACACAACATGGCACCTGCAGCCCTGCCCTTTCCTATACACCGTAATCCATATACCAGTCTAATGTTTATATCGTATAGTTTACCTGTATCTGCAGAAACATGTGAGGAATTGAAGAAAGTAACACTGTGTTTGCAATAACTGCACATCAACTCTAATTCACAAGCAAGTCCTACATGTAACTTTGTTTTCAATGAAACACCACATTTTCCACATTGTTTGCAGCACACATTGTTCTCCAAAACGTCTGATAATAAAGAGACTTTAATTACCTCATATTTTGTAGTCCCAGCATTTAGTTTCTTGTATTCTTCTTCAATTCCAGCTAGTTTTCTTCTTCAAGCACTTTCCGGTGTAGTGGCAGCAGCATCACTCAATGTATCACTACCAGTGTTGAGGTTAGTCGCTACTGGGACATCAGATACTGATGAAGATGAGTCAGACGAATTTTTAGTACACTTTACTTTCTTGCGCCAATGTACATGCTTTCTAAATACCTTCAGACTAGGTCTTGGCATGTTGAAGGATAGAAAACTCAATGACTTCTCCACATACGACTTTCACAACAATGACATGGATGTACTCACAAAGGAAACAATACAAATGGTGCAGAATCTATTGTCAACTGTCTAACAGTGTAGCCAACAGAAAAGTTAACTCTCTTGTGCTCAGTTATATCTCTGGCAAGGCTGTCTATATCAGGTATATTTCGCGTCTCATATACAAGGTGCGAAACATCGTGTGTCGAAATTTTTTTTAAAAATTATTTAAAAAAGTTCTATTCACGTCATCCAAATATTTTATACATGGTATTAAACGGGAGAGTCTAAATTTTTCGAAAATGCATTTACCCAAAAATCGATTTTTTCATCGAAAAACTCATTCCGTATACCCTAAATGTCTGCAGTACCGATGGAGGTAACTGACACCATGAATTCTGCAGGACTGTCCATAAATCCGTAAGAGTACGAGAGGGTGGAGATCTCTTCTGAACAGCACGTTGCAAGGCATACCAATAACGTTCATGTCTGGGGAGTTTGGTGGCCAATGTAAGTATTTAAACTCAGAAGAGTGTTCCTGGAGCTACTCTGTAGCGATTCTGGACGTGTGGGGTGTCGCATTGTCCTGCTGGAGCTACCCAAGTCCATCGGAATGGACAATGGACATGAATGGATGCAGGTGATCAGACAGGACGCTTAAGCACGTGTGACCTATCAGAGTCGTATCTAGACATATCACTCAAACTGCACACTCCCATCACCACTACAGAGCCTCCACCAGCTTGAACAGTCCCCTGCTGACATGTAAGGTCCATGGATGCATGAGGTTGTTCCATTCCCGTACAGGTGCATTCGCCCAATACAATTTGAAAGGAGACCCATCCGACCAGGCAACATATTTCCAGTCTTCAACAGTGTTGATGGACCCAGGCGAAGCATAACGCTTCGTGTCGTGCAGTCATTAAGGGTACGCGAGATAGCCGTCGGCTCCGAAAGCTCATATCGATGGTTTCGTTGAATGGTTCGCACACTGACACTTGTTGATGGCGCAGCACTGAAATCTACAGCAATCTCCGGAAGTGTTGTACTTCCGTCACGTTGAACGATTCTCTTCAGTCGGCGTTAGTCCCATCGCAAAATCTTTTTCCGGCCGCAGCAATGTCGGAGATTTGATGTTTTACCGGATTTCTGATATTCACGGTACACTCGTGAAATGGTCGTACGGGAAAGTCCACATCGTTACCTCGTAGATGCTGTGCCGGCCGCGGTGGTCTAGCGGTTCTGGCGCTGCAGTCCGGAACCGCGGGACTGCTACGGTCGCAGGTTCGAATCCTGCCTCGGGCATGGACGTGTGTGATGTCCTTAGGTTAGGTAGGTTTAAGTAGTTCTAGGGAACTGATGACCTCAGATGTTAAGTCCCATAGTGCTCAGAGCCATTTGAACAATTTTTTGCCTCTTTACATATACAGGGTGTTACAAAAAGGTACGGCCAAACTTTCAGGAAACATTCCTCACACACAAATAAAGGAAAGATGTTATGTGGACATGTGTCCGGAAACGCTTAATTTCCATGATAGAGCTCATTTTACTTTCGTCAGTATGTACTGTACTTCCTCGATTCACCGCCAGTTGGCCCAATTGATGGAAGGTAATGTTGACTTCGGTGCTTCTGTTGACATGCGACTCATTGCTCTACAGTACTAGCATCAAGCACATCAGTACGTAGCATCAACAGGTTAGTGTTCATCACGCACGTGGTTTTGCAGTCAGTGCAATGTTTACAAATGCGGAGTTGGCAGATGCCCATTTGATGTATGGATTAGCACGGGGCAATAGCCGTGGCTCGGTACGTTTGTATCGAGACAGTTTTCCAGAACGAAGGTGTCCCGACAGGAAGACGTCCGAAGCAATTGATCGGCGTCTTAGGGAGCACGGAACATTCCAGCCTATGACTCGCGACTGGGGAAGACCTCGAACGACGAAAACACCTGCAATGGACGAGGCAATTCTTCGTGCAGTTGACGATAACCCTAATTTCAGCGTCAGAGAAGTTGCTGCTGTACAAGGTAACGTTGACCACGTCACTCTATGGAGTGTGCTACGGGAGAACCAGTTGTTTCCGCACCATTTACAGCGTGTGCAGGCACTATCAGCAGCTGATTGGCCTCCACGGGTACACTTCTGCGAATGGTTCATCCAACAGTGTGTCAATCGTCATTTCAGTGCAAATGTTCTCTTTACGGACGAGGCTTCATTCCAACGTGATCAAACTGTAAATTTTCACAGTCAACATGTGTGGGCTGACGAGAATCCGCACGCAATTGTGTAATCACGTCATCAACACAGATTTCCTGTGAACGTTTGGGCAGGCATTGTTGGTGATGTCTTGATTGGGCCCCATGTTCTTCCACCTACGCTCAATGGAGCACGTTATCATGATTTCATACGGGATACTCTACCTGTGCTGCTAGAACATGTACTTTACAAGTAGGACACAACATGTGGTTCATGCACGATGGAGCTCCTGCACATTTCAGTCGAAGTGTTCGTACGCCTCTCAACAACAGATTCGATGACCGACGGATAGGTAGAGGCGGACCAATTCCATGGCCTCCACGCTCTTCTGACCTCAACCCTCTTGACTTTCATTTATGGGGGCATTTGAAAGCTCTTGTCTAAGCATCCCTACGCAGCTCCTAATGTCATTCCCCAGGGCTGTATCAGCGCATCAGGGATTCCATGCGACGGAGGGTGGATGCATGTATCCTCGCTAACGGAGGACATTTTGAATATTTCCTGTAACAAAGTGTTTGAAGTCACGCTGGTACGTTCTGTTGCTGTGTGTTTCCATTCCATGATTAATGTGATTTGAAGAGAAGTAATAAAATGAGCTCTAACATGGAATGTAAGCGTTTCCGGACACATGTCCACATAACATATTTTCTTTCTTTGTGTGTGAGGATGGTTTCCTGAAAGTTTGGCTGTACCTTTTTGTAACACCCTGTATATCTGTATTTGAATACGCATGGCTATACCAGTTGCTTTGGCGCTTCGGTATATACTCCATTTTGTTCCGTTATTGGAGTGCATATGTTTACTCTGTTAAGTAAGTAGTGCCCCAATTTGTTGTTTTTGGAGAAAGAAATTTTTTTACATAAACGAGTATTTTAAGTCACTTCATTGAAAAAAAAAAAACCAAACTTCATTAAGAGAGTCATTGTCGGATTCGGTTCGTTGCAACAAACTCAGCCCGTCTGGGCCCGTTATCCGGCTACAAATCTTGCAGCAGCTGTGCTCTGTAAGCAGGAAAATGCAGCCGTTTGTGTAAAATCTTCGCCACAGTGCTCTGAGCTATGCTTGTTTCTCTGTCGATTTCCACTAACTGCGCTCAAATGCTGACTCCACATTTGCCGTTCCTCACATTGATACCAGAACCGTCAGTCTCTTCAAAATTTTCATAGTATCCTCTGACACTTCGCATCTGGAGGATCCCTGCCACAGGCACCTCGGAACTGTCTCCGTACTGTAACTGTCGATCGCGTTTCATGACACCACAAAACTTCTTCATAAACACTGTGACAAAAACAGTTGCAAATTACGCTAACTCTAGCGAGAGAGACAACAACCATCTGCATGAACATTTCGACGACGTTTGCAGCAGCATGGACTATCAGCTGCATCACAGAGAGGAGCGCCTGCGACGGTGTACTGAAACGACGAACCTGGGTGCACGAGTGGCAAAACGTCATTTTTTTCGGAGGAATCCAGGTTCTGTTTACAGCATCATGATGGTCGCATCCGTGTTTGGCGACATCGCGGTGAACGCACATTGTAAGCGTATATTCGTCATCGCCATACTGGCGTATCACCTGGCGTGGTGGTATGGGGTGCCATCAGTTACACGTGTCGGTCATCTCTTGTTCGCATTGACGGCACTTTGAACAGTGGATGTTACATTTCAGATGTGTTACGACCCGTGGCTCTACCCTTCATTCGATCCCTGCGAAACCCTACATTTCAGCACGACCGCATGTTGCAGGTCCTGTACGGGCCTTTCTGCATACAGAAAATGTTCGACTGCTGCCCTGGCCAGCACATTCTCCAGATCTCTCACCAATTGATAACGACTGGTCAATGGTGGCTGAGCAACTGGCTCGTCCCAATTGTGGTATCGTGCTGAAGCTGCATGGGCAGCTGTACCTATACACGCCATCCAAGCTCTGTTTTACTCAATACACACAATGCCCAGGCGTATCAAGGCAGTTATTACGGCCAAAGGATGTTGTTCTGGGTACTAATTTCTCAGGATCTATGCACCCAAACTGCGTGAAAATGTAATCACATGTCAGTTCCAATGAATACCCGCTTATTATCCGCATTTCTTCTTGGTGTAGCAATTTTAATGGCCAGTAGCGTATCTGTGGAAATCTGTTGTCACAAATAAAGACGAATTTACGTCATCCGTGGCTACCGACAGTTTTTTTTTACCAAATAAGACAGATCGTCCCTTCTAATTTCTCAGACTGAGAAAAATTCAATCAAAATTTTATAATCAGGGAATAACTTTTCAGTTACCCTGCATTTCGGTGTCGACAAGTGGTGGAAAAACAAAACCCTCGAACATCACGGACAGCACTCTACATTACAGTCGAAAGCAGCTGTGAACACTTACAGGGTCCTCGCCAGACACAAAACATTTTCACACGTTATACGGAAGCGCCTCACTGCAACAAAAGAAACTGTTGTCGTTTCTTTCCGGCACGTTCCGGGCGTGAAGCGCGTCCAAAATTAGACCTTGTTTACCGCCACAGGGACTCCGGAAATTGCTCAAATTATAAGCTCTCCCCTCCTTCTTTCTTTCGTTCTCTGCCTCTCCAGCCTGTTTCCGTTCGCGGCGCCTGTTCTCCCCTCTCCGGCCGTCGCTGCGCATTCTGTGACGTCACCCCCCACCCCTCCTCCAAGCCATTCTCTGGGACAGCCAGAAATAACAAGGGCGGCCGCCCCTGGGGCTTCGCTACAAGTGCCTCCACCCCCTACCCACCCTCAGCTATTTTATTTTGCTTCGCGGAATGTCTCGTGCAGCTACCGGCATTGACATAGCTCGTTACCCGCCACTTACTTAGGCAAATCACGATACGGTCCCTGGACTTGACGTTAATCCTCTTTGCGTCTGCCATTATGACGCAAACTCGTAGCTCTGAAAATAAATATTTTTTAAAAAGCATCTAAATTCCATCTGTGAAAATATTCCGTGTACAGTACACAAGGGATGCATAAAACTGTACGGTTAAAACCGATACCTCTATTTTAGTTACGAATAACCGGTATTTTTCGGTATCCGTTTGGTCTCGGATATAGCAGGTATTTTCAGCGATTATTGCTAACACCTATAAGACCGATTTATCAGTTTGCCGTAGCAGCGACGCTAAAATGTTTAGTTTTCAAGTAAGACTTAAAAAAAAAGATTGGTAATGTGGTGTGCGTACTGTAAGACCTTCAGTACACGCACCATCAGATTATTTGACTTGTCGCTCTAACGAAGTAGGCGAGTGTCAGCAATATGTCTTGTGGTCTTATCGTGGCGTGTTTATCTTCTGCCGTTAGGTCAGACGATAGAAATGCCAATGGCACGCTTAGAGTAGCAGATTGACGCTAACCAACTTTAAACAGAACTTGATTAATTTTCAAACACGTGTATTAAAATAATAAAAAGCATAAAAATTACTTAACTTGGTTCTGGATGCTATTTACAATTGACAATCTGAAGTTCCTTTGGTATTGGTAGGTTAATCTTATTCTCACATATATCTCTGATACTTGACAAAAGTGTCTATTCATTTATCTTCATGGCTATGTACAGGAATATGGTAATCTTATTAGGCGCAGACTGAAACTTGACTATAGACTGGTACAGACAAATGTAGAACTCATACAGACTGGTACAGACTAATGCAGACTGGTGCAGACAAATGCAGACTGACTAATCAGAGGACTGTACACTCATTATAATACCTTGTGCATTCATGTATCACTGCGCGAGTGTGATCTGCGAGGAGAAAAGGTTCTACATTAGCAGCAATCTCATTGGCTGCATTACATATTAATACGAGGATCGGCGGAAGCAGAACTTGGTCCCTCTCTATGGCAGCGCCATCTCGTAGTGCGGAGATGGACGAGCGCTGCGCCTGCGCTGTTGTGCTTAGCGGGGCGCGCTCTAGTGGGAAAGTTGTGTATGCGCTGACTACGTGGAACTATGTACACAACAGGTAAGAAGTTTTATTGCATCTGAAATATAGTATCGTCTTTCAATGATAATGATGAAGGGAGTGAACTTTCACGGCAACACATTATAGAAGGGGAATTTATGAATGGATTAAAAAAACTCCTACCACACAGGCCATGAAGGTACCGACTGGTCGCCATGTCATCCTCAGCCCACAGGTGTCACTGGATGCGGATATGGAGGGGCACGTGGTCAGCACACCGCTCTCCCAGCCGTACGTCAGTTTCTGAGACCGGAGCCGCTACTTCGCAGTCAAGTAGCTCCTCAGTTTGCCTCACAAGGGCTGAGTGCACCCCGCTTGCCAACAGCGCTCGGCAGACCGGATGGTCACCCATCTAAATGCTAGCCCAGCCCGACAGCGCTTAACTTCGGTGATATGACGGGAAACGGTGTTACCACTGCGGCAAGGCCGTTGGCATTTATGCATAGATTGGACCATAAATGTTGGTATGTGAATTAAATTAGTATTGAAATTTTAACTATTGTCGTATGTTTGTTCCTAGTGAATGCTACATGTGTGCTATCTAGACTGCTTATTCGGATTTCTTGGAAGAACATTTTTCGTTTTGACAACAAGGAACCAACGATATTCAAATTTCCATTGAAAAGAAAAGATACATATTTGACTACAACCGGGTTTTCCATTCGAAATAATTAATTAATAAGAACACTACAAATTTCAGACATAACTTATCGTTTGTTTGTGATCTCTATGGAATAGTAAGAGAGAAACGAAGTTATAGCGAGAGTAATAAATGAAAAACTTCACATTTCATTCACAGTTCGCGTTAACAATATAAAGTAGCTAAACTGCTGCCTCCATCTAAGTCTTTCAAACTTAGCAAGAAAAACAGCCTTCTCTAACCTCAGCTTTCATCCTTTAGCACTGACTATTCCTGAAATCAAAGTAGTGATATGACGATCCATTACAACATGCTTTTTGAGAAGAGATTTAAAAAATTAGAATTAGAAGTAGAATAGTGGAGAATTTTTTGTAATCTTCAACCCCTGACTAGTTTTGAAAAAAGAAGCGAACGGTGGAAAGACTTGGTTCAAATGGCTCTGAGCACTATGGGACTCAACATCTTAGGTCATAAGTCCCCTAGAACTTAGAACTACTTAAACCTAACTAACCTAAGGACATCACACACACCCATGCCCGAGGCAGGATTCGAACCTGCGGCCGTAGCAGTCCCGCGGTTTCGGACTGCAGCGCCAGAACCGCTAGACCACCGCGGCCGGCGTGGAAAGACTAATCTTTATTACATTCGCGTATTTATTTTGCACTTTTATCCTATGTATCTTGGAAAGTATAATGCACAAATCTGAGCAATCCTTAAAATTTTTCAATCTTTGTTCGAAGTCTACGTTTAGTTTTGTAAATAATGACACTAAAAAAACTGAAAATCTGTTATTTCAGAAACAGGTTACTTCGAGTAGTGTTAACAGTCATGTTAAGCTCGAGATGAAAAAAGTCGGTTTCAATGATAGCTGCCATCCCTACAATGGATATTGCAAAGGAGGGATGCCATTCATTCTTGGCTGATTCGGTTGTCGCAGAGTTTGTACGAAACTGACTTTTACGAGCTTGTTAACTTCTCTGGGGCTCACAGTCTCGTAGGCCTTTTTAAAAGACATTATATTTTCTCGTCAGATCACAGAAGTTAAGCGCTGTCGGGCTGGGCTAGCACTTGGATGGGAGACCATCCGGTCTGCAGAGCGCTGTGGGCAAGCGGGCCGCACTCAGCCCTTGTGAGGCAAACTGAGGAGATACTTGATTGAGGAGTAGCGGCTCCGGTCTCGGAAACACATACGGCCGGGAGAGCGGTGTAGTGACCATATGCCCCTCCATATACCGCGTCCAGTGATGCCTTTGGGTCGAGAAGGACACGGCGGCAGGTCGGTACCGTTGGGCCTTCCTGGCCTGTTCGAGAGGAGTTCAGTATATTTGCCATTAACTGTACAGGTACAGCTGCCCATGCAGCTTCAATACGATACCACACTTCATCAAGAGTACTGACTGGCGTATTGTGACGAACCAGTTGCTCGGCCTCCATTGACCAGACGTTTTCAATTGGTGAGAGATCTACATCTACATCTACATCTATACTCCGCGAGCCACCTTACGGTGTGTGGCGGAGGGTACTTATTGTACCACTATCTGATCCCCCCTTCCCTGTTCCATTCACGAATTGTGCGTGGGAAGAACGACTGCTTGTAAGTCTCCGTATTTGCTCTAATTTCTCGGATCTTTTCGTTGTGATCATTACGCGAGATATATGTGGGCGGTAGTAATATGTTGCCCATCTCTTCCCGGAATGTGCTCTCTCGTAATTTCGATAATAAACCTCTCCGTATTGCGTAACGCCTTTCTTGAAGTGTCCGCCACTGGAGCTTGTTCAGCATCTCCGTAACGCTCTCGCGCTGACTAAATGTCCCCATGACGAATCGCGCTGCTTTTCGCTGGATCATGTCTATCTCTTCTATTAATCCAACCTGGTAAGGGTCCCATACTGATGAGCAATACTCAAGAATCGGACGAACAAGCGTTTTGTAAGCTACTTCTTTCGTCGATGAGTCACATTTTCTTAGAATTCTTCCTATGAATCTCAACCTGGCGCCTGCTTTTCCCACTATTTGTTTTATGTGATCATTCCACTTCAGATCGCTCCGGATAGTAACTCCTAAGTATTTTACGGTCGTTACCGCTTCCAATGATTTACCACCTATGGCATAATCGTACTGGAATGGATTTCTGCCCCTATGTATGCGCATTATATTACATTTATCTACGTTTAGTGAAAGCTGCCAGCTGTCGCACCATGCATTAATCCTCTGCAGGTCTTCCTGGAGTACGTACGAGTCTTCTGATGTTGCTACTTTCTTGTAGACAACCGTGTCATCTGCAAATAGCCTCACGGAGCTACCGATGTTGTCAACTAAGTCATTTATGTATATTGTAAACAATAAAGGTCCTATCACGCTTCCTTGCGGTACTCCCGAAATTACCTCTACATCTGCAGATTTTGAACCGTTAAGAATGACATGTTGAGTTCTTTCTTCTAGGAAATCCTGAATCCAATCACAAACCTGGTCCGATATTCCGTAAGCTCGTATTTTTTTCATTAAACGTAAGTGCGGAACCGTATCAAATGCCTTCCTGAAGTCCAGGAATACGGCATCAATCTGCTCGCCAGTGTCTACGGCACTGTGAATTTCTTGGGCAAATAGGGCGAGCTGAGTTTCACATGATCTCTGTTTGCGGAATCCATGTTGGTTATGATGAAGGAGATTTGTATTATCTAAGAACGTCATAATACGAGAACACAAAACATGTTCCATTATTCTACAACAGATTGACGTAAGCGAAATAGGCCTATAATTATTCGCATCTGATTTATGACCCTTCTTGAAAATGGGAACGACCTGCGCTTTCTTCCAGTCGCTAGGTACTTTACGTTCTTCCAGCGATCTACGATAAATTGCTGATAGAAAGGGGGCAAGTTCTTTAGCATAATCACTGTAGAATCTTAAGGGTATCTCGTCTGGTCCGGATGCTTTTCCGCTACTAAGTGATAGCAGTTGTTTTTCAATTCCGATATCGTTTATTTCAATATTTTCCATTTTGGCGTCCGTGCGACGGCTGAAGTCAGGGACCGTGTTACGATTTTCCGCAGTGAAACAGTTTCGGAACACTGAATTCAGTATTTCTGCCTTTCTTCGGTCGTCCTCTGTTTCGGTGCCATCGTGGTCAACGAGTGACTGAATAGGGGATTTAGATCCGCTTACCGATTTTACATATGAGATCTGGAGAATGTGCAGGCCACGGCAGCAGTCGAACATTTTCTGTATCCAGAAAGGCCCGGACAGGACCTGCAACATGTGGTCGTGCATTATCTTGCTGAAATGTACGGTTTAGCAGGGATCGAATGAAGGGTAGAGCCACGGGTCGTAACACATCTGAAATGTAACGTCCACTGTTCAAAGTGCCGTCAATCCGAACAAGAGGTGACCGAGACGTGTAACCAATAGCACCCCATACCATCACGCTGGGTGATACGCCAGTATGGCGATGACGAATACACGCTTCCAATGTGCGTTCACCGCGATGTCGCCAAACACGGAGGCGCGACCATCATGATGCTGTAAACAGAACCTGGATTCATCCGAAAAACTGACGTTTCGCCATTCGTGCATCCAGGTTCGTCGTCGAGTACACCATCACAGGCTCTCCTGTCTGTGATGCACCGTCAAGGTTAACCGCAGCCATGGTCTCCGACCTGGTCCATGCTGCTGCAAACGTCGTCGAACTGTTCGTGCAGATGGTGGTTGTCTTTCAAACGTCCCCATCTGTTGGCTCAGGGATCGAGACGTGGCTGCACGATCCGTTACAGCCATGCGGATAAGATGCCCGTCATCTCGACTGCTAGTGATAGGAAGCCGTTGGGATCCAGCACGGCGTTCCGTATTACCCTCCTGAACCCACCGATTCCATATTCTGCTAACAGCCATTGGATCTCGACCAACGCGAGCAGCAATGTCGCGATACGATAAACCGCATTCGCGATAGGCTACAATCCGACCTTTTTTCAAATTCGGAAACGTGATGGTACGCATTTCTCCTCCTTACACGAGGCATCACAACAACCTTTCACCAGGTAACGCCGGTCAACGGCTGCTTGTGTATGAGAAATCGGTTGGAAACTTTTCTCATGTCAGCACGTTGTAGGTGTCACCACCGGCGCCAACCTTGTGTGAATGCTCTGAAAAGCTAATCATTTGCATATCATAGCATCTTCTTCCTGTCGTTTAAATTTCGCGCCTGTAGCTCGTCATCTTCGTGTGACAGAAAGGGACTGGAGCAGACTGCAAGCAGGGGAAATGAAATTTCTCAGAGCAGTTAAGGGAAAAACAAGAATGAACAGAGTAAGTAATGTAGAGATTAGAAAGGACCTCAAACAAGAACGTATGAGAGAAGAAATTGGAAGGAAGAGATTAAGATGGTATGGGCATGTTAAGAGGATGCATGGGCATCTGAGGTCATCAGTCCCATAGACTTAGAACTGCTTAAACCTAACTAACCTAAGGACATAACACACATCCATGCCCGAGGCAGGATTCGAACATGCGACCGTAGCAGTCGCGCGGTTCCAGACTGAAGCGCCTAGAACCTATTGGCCACAGCGGTCGGCTTGACGACTTCCATTGGATGAAGACGTGCACTGTTGGCAGTTACGGTGATTACTTTTGAAATAATAAAAAGTTTAATTACTTTTCTCCCTCTGTCTCTTTTTCGTTTGACCATCCCTTATGTTTTCACAATTGTACTTTTTGCCTTAAGGGCAGTGGTGTACTGCAGACGACTGTGCTTGAGCACATGAAAAGCATTGAAATCCTCTGATATGTAAACATGTCATAGTCGTATCTGATCCTGTATACTTACAGTTGCAAGAATCAGATACACTATATGATATAAAGTATCCGGACACTTGGCTGAAAACGACTAACAAGTTCGTGGCGCTCTCCATCGGTAATGCTGGAATTCGACCTTCAACCTTGATGACAGCTTCCACTCTCGCAGGCATACGTTCAATCAGGTGCCGGAAGGTTTCTTGGGGAATATCAGCCCATTCTTCACGGTGTGCTGTACTTCAAATGATTCAAATGGCTTAACTTCTAAGGTCATCAGTCCCCTAGAACTTAGAACTACTTAAACCCAACTAACCTAAGGACATCACACACATCCATGCCCGAGGCAGGATTCGAACCTGCGACCGTAGAGGTCACGCGGTTCCAGACTGTAGCGCCTAGAACCGCACGGCCACCCCGGCCGGCTGTGCTGTACTGAGGAGAGATATCGATCGGTGAAGCCTGGCACGAAGTCGGCGTTCCACAACATTCCAAAGGTGTTCTATAGGATTCAGGTCAGGACTCTGTGCAGTCCAGTCCATTACAGGCATGTTACTGTCGTGTAACCACTCCGCCACAGGCCGTGCATTATGAACAGGTGCTCGATCGTGTTGAAAGATGCAATCGCCATCCCCGAATTGCTTTTTAACAGTGGGAAGCAAAAAGGTGCTTAAAACATCAGTGTAGGCCTGTGCTGTGATAGGGCCAGGCAAAACAACAAGGGGTGCAAGCTCCCTGCACGAAAAACACTACCACACCATAACACCACCGCCTCCGAATTTTACTGTTGGCACTACACACGCTGGCAGATGACCTTCACCGGGCATTCCCACATCCTGCCATCGGATCGCCACATTGTGTACCGTGATTCGTCACTCCACACAACGTTTTTCCACTGTTCAATCGTCCAATGTTTACGCTCCTCACACCAAGCGAGGCGTCGTTTGGCGTTTACCGGCGTGATGTGTTGCTTATGAGCAGCCGCTCGACCATGAAAGTTTTCTCACCCACCTAACTGTCATAGTACTTGCAGTCGATCCTGATGCAGTTTGGAATTCCTGTGTGGTGGTCTGGATAGCTGTCTGCCTCTTACACATTACGACCCTCATGGCGGTATCTGTTAGTCAGCAGACGAGGTCGGCCTGTACGCTTTTGTGCTGTACATGACCCTTCACGTTTCCACTTCACTATCACATCGGAAACAGTGGACCTAGGGGTGTTTAAGAGTGTGGAAATCTCACGTGCAGACATATGACACAAGTGACACCCAACCGCCTGACCACGTTCGAAGTCCGTGACTTCTCTCTCACGATGTCTAAAGACTATGGGGCTCACAGATATGTAGTATCTGGCAGTAGGTGGCAGCAATATACACCTAATATGAAAAACATATGTTTTTCTGGGTGTGCGGATACTTCTGATCACATGGTGTAAGTCGATGACATGTGTATATGGCGGAGAATTTTGATGTTTGACCTGTGCTGATGCACAGTCGACTGAGACTGAAGTACAGCAGTTGATAATAGCCTGAACAACGAAATTGTGAAAGTAAAAAAATTCTATAGTCAGTGGAAAATATAATGTTAAAAAGGCATGCAGACTTGTATATGGGGACTGTAGAAAGTGTTGTGACTTGGCAAGACAACCAAGCCACAATGACCGGTAGCCGAAAGGCACGCGTTTAAGGTCACGCAGGCTGGCGTGAGGTCTGGAACAGTTAAGGGAATTTATAGTAGCAAATTAAGTACGTAGCTGATGGAATACTTAACTTTAATTCATAATTGATGAACATCGGTCTGACGGTACATGCATCACAAGATAAATAGCAAATGATAATGGCGCCTTGCTAGGTCGTAGCAAATGACGTAGCTGAAGGCTATGCTAACTATCGTCTCGACAAATGAGAGCGTAATTTGTCAGCGAACCATCGCTAGCAAAGTCGGCTGTACAACTGGGGCGAGTGTTAGGAAGTGTCTCTAGACCTGCCGTGTCGCGGCGCTCGGTCTGCAATCACTGACAGTGGCGACACGCGGGTCCGACGTATACTACCGGACCGCGGCCGATTTAAAGGCTACCACTTAGCAAGTGTGGTGTCTGGCGGTGACACCACAGAAAGTAAGAAGGAGTAAGTTAAACGTTTCCCCAAGCTCAGGCTAAGCGCAAATTGAAACGTGTATAGCACGTGTGACGTGACACGACACTAGAGAGCGATGCGCACGTTCCACACATGTCGGGCTGGTCCTACATCTACATCTACATCTACGTGATTACTCTGCTATTCACATTAAAGTGCCTGGCAGAGGGTTCAATGAACCACCTTGATGCTGTCTCTCTACCGTTCCACTCTCGAACGGCACGCGGGAAAAACGAGCACTTAAATTTTTCTGTGCGAGCCCTGATTTCTCCTATTTTATCGTGATGATCATTTCTCCCTATGTAGGTGGGTGCCAAAAGAATGTTTTCGCAATCGGAGGAGAAAACTGATGATTTTGCCAAAAGAATGTTTTCGCAATCGGAGGAGAAAACTGGTGATTGAAATTTCATGAGAAGATCCCGTCGCAACGAAAAACGCCTTTCTTTTAATGATTGCCACTCCAATTCACGTATCATGTCTGTCACAGTATCTCCCCTATTTCGCGATAATACAAAACGAGCTGCCCTTCTTTGTACTTTTTCGATGTCACCCGTTAGTCCCACCTGATGTGGATCACACACCACACAGCAATATTGCAGAATAGGGCGGACAAGCGTGGTGTAAGCAGTCTCTTTAGCAGACCTGTTGCACCTTCTACGTGTTCTGCCAATGAATCGCAGTCTTTGGTTTGCTCTACGCACAATATTATCTATGTGATCGTTCCAATTTAGCTTATTTTTAATTCATATGTATTTAGTTGAATTTACAGCCTTCAGATCTGTGTGACTTACCGCGTAATTTAGCTGATGTCCTTGAGTACTCCTGCGCATATTGCTACGCATACACTTACTTTGTACGCGCCGATTTGCGACGCTCTGCGCTGACAGAATGGTTTTACAGAAACTATTAAGCGAAAATATTTGATTTTTGCCTTACCTGTGGCGTTATATGTCAGCTTCGTGGCGAAGTACCCATCATCTCGCTAATAGTCATGCTTTCATACTTATTGTGATGTACACATTTTAGTAAGATACTACGCAAAATACGAAAACTTTGCAATGAGAAATAGGGGTCGCTATGATTTAGCGTCTAGCGCGTATTACACCATATGTTGCTGCGTATGAAATTTAGCTAACATGTTGAATTTTTGTTTACACTTGGGAGGAGGTCTCTATCCGTCTCTAATCTTGAGAAAATGGATCCTATGTAGCGCGATCATTCCAGATCTCCCGCCCGCGGGATTGAACTATTCACAACATCCCTCATATCTCCTAAGCCGCTCCAGACATAGAAACGACATTTTGGCGAATGATGTCAAGCAGGGAGGAGAATCCTTTGCCAGTTCGTAAACACACTGAACTTTCTTATCTATTGCGATATATCAGAAGTTGTGCTTTCTATTTTATTTTCTTCTTTCCTGTGACTGTAATTCTTTAAGAGTTGTCGACAGCCAGTGAAACAGGAGTTTCCTAGTAGGAAAATAAACATGAAATTTTTTTCTTACGTTACCGCAAACCGACACAGCGAGGTTTTTCGTAAGCTATTGAGCTCTCCGGTCGCCAATTACTTGTTTAATGAGACAGCAATAGCTGCTGTAAAAATGAGTTTGAGCAAATTATACTGTGCTTTGGCAAAATGAGTGTATTTAAATCTGTCAACAAGAGAAATGTGGCCGTTAGTCATAAATGGTGATGTATCTCCGAATGAGAAAAGGTTCACAATTAACACAAAAATAAATCGCCAATTGTGCTGGAATTTTGGCTGAATCGCATAACCCATCGTATTTTTAGCACTGAGCGACTGGGATAGAAACTTACCAAAGAATTTTATTCCTTTTCTTGATCTGAGCAGCATTGAAATAATGACGAGCGTAGTCTTCAGGCGGAATGACGCGCACATGTCAGAAGGTTTTTACTCACCTACGGCTTGTCAAACTGACAATGCGTGAGCCGTGTATAAAATAGTTGTTATTGAGAAAAGTAAACAATTGATGCGTGGCACAACACAATCGTCAGTGTATCGTCAGCAGCTAAGAATACTCCGCGACGGGAATGCGGAAGCTGACCAAGTGTGCTTTGAGAGAGGAAGAGTTCACGTCGTTCGAAAATCATTGTCATGAAAGTAGATCTGCCTTTGTCACCAATACATTTCAACAAATTAAATATATCAAATCACCAAACTCTTTCGGGATACTCAAAATTTCGGAATAATACCGACCACTACTTCATTGGAGTTGCCGGTCGTATAATTAGTTTATTTCTTAAAAGACATCATAGTCGCCGTTGGCTGTTGTAATATCCCCACAGCAAATACCCTCTACCACGCACCAATTAATCATTTTCAATCAAACCATCCACATTCATTCACTTTGGAAAAGTTATCTGATCTGATTTTCTCGTAATATATGCGGCGACAGCTCGTCGACGCCAAAGTATTTTCTAGTGCGTTTATTCTTTGAAATAACAAAGATGCATATATGCATTCTCCATGGTTGTTAGAGTGGTAACTAGGACAGCTGGGTCTAGTGGTGATACAACCCGTCGGCTTTGAACAATGACGTCACAAGTCGCCAGAGAGCATGTATTACAAAGATGAAAGAGCTGAGGAGAATGTTGAGAAACAAAGGAATGCGAGAGAGATAAACTTTATTTCACATATGTAAGGGCCAGTAGTATTTTCACGTTAACGATATCGCGTGTTTGTATCTTAGTATTTCTCCGCAAAATACAATGGAAAGAAATGAATGAAATTACTAGCAAAGAATACATCACGTTACATGTATGTCAGTTGTATCTCGAAAGTCTTTCGAACTGTATTGCTTAAGTGCAGTACGGGATACAAGTTCAGCGTAATCGATTTCTTAGTTTCAACTAGCATTGCTGTCCTGTTGTTCACTTGAACTATGTATCCCTTGCTTCACTAAATCGCAAATGAAACCCGATACAAATTAAAAGCTCATTCGAAGTGTGTTGCTTAAGTACAGTCCGGAATACGAGTTTGTCGTAAGGCGATTTCTTCGTTTTCACTAGCATTACTGTCCTGTTCTTCACCTCAACGATGTATCCTCCGCTTCAGTAAACCCTAAGTGGAACACGGGATACAAATTGTAGATGTCCTGTTTATTTCGTCTCCGCTATTACTAACATAAAGTACAATCAGTTTATTCTACCTCGTGAGATTTTTGTTTAAAAAGCCAAAAAACACTTATCAGCTACTGAAGCATCTGTATCTTCTAATGGGTGCCGGAGTTCGGACTCCTGGGGAGGTGGGTGGGTGTGAGTCGGAACTCCCGCACCCATTAGAAGATACAGATGCTTCAGTAGCTGATAAGTGTTTTTTGGCTTTAAAAAAAAATCTCACGAGGTAGAATAAACTGATCCTAAGATACAGATGCTTCAGTAGCTGATCAGTGTTTTTTGGCTTAAAAAAAATCTCACGAGATAGAATAAACTGATCCTACTTACGAATAGGTGGAAATACACGTACGTTACATTTGCAACCTGTTTCATTTTATATGTTTTGATTGTTTATTTAACCTTTGTGTTTCACTTGTCTTTTGCTGTTATGTTTTAGTTTAGTTTTTTTATTGATTGCTTAATAAAGTAGGATCAGTTTATTCTATCTCGTGAGATTTTTTTTTAAAAGCCAAAAAACACTTATCAGCTACTGAAGCATCTGTATCTTAGGATCAGTTTATTCTATCTCGTGAGATTTTTTTTTTAAAACAGCCAAAAAACACTTATCAGCTACTGAAGCATCTGTATCTAATATCAAGCGATCGCTTTTAAATTCACATTCAATTATTTTAATGATAGCGCTTATTAGAACACAGAACTGCTTTATTATCTGTGCCTCGAAGTGAAGACATTGCTATCTATGACTAAGGAATGACGTCATTGTTCAAAGCCGACGGGTTGTATCCCCTGCTTCACTAGTCCCGAACAGCTTCTGTAGTATCTGTTGAGGGATCGATGTGTTTCTGAGAGACACATATTCTGGTTTTCTTCTCGCTAAAGCGAGCCAATTAACATTTGTGCCGCTAGCGGTTTGTTTTGAAGAGAAAGAGATTGTAAAAGGAAAATAATTAAGGCGTGGAATCACCGGAGATCTGGACATGTAATGCAGATGGATTTAATACGCGATTTCCTCCATAAATAAGGTTTGTGACTTTTTTGTTCTGGAGTGAATGAACGAATGAGTTTTTTCTGAATCATTTGTTGGTCACGTTAGTGGGGAAGTTCCAGCTGTGTCGAAGAGAGCCTGCAATCACTGAGTCTGTGTTAAATCGTCCAAAAAGGCTTCGTACAAATCTGGAATTCGCAATCTTTCGTAAAAGGAACAAATTGTCCAAACGATTGATTCTCCCGACTGACTGCAGTGTTTAACCGTAATGATAAATGTAAAGATCTGTTATAGCAAGCCAGCGGCTGGTTACCAAGACGAAGGACTCCACCAAAGATCCTATTTGGCTGATTTCACGTAATGAAATATTATATTAAAAAGTGTACATAGATAAAGGAGAGAAAGAGAGAGAGCGAATGAAAATAGAGATAATACTAATAATCCTCCATTAGTCTGATTTTTCGCCTGTCTTATCACGGATCAGCCGAGAACTGGGAGGGCCTTACTTTACTGTATAGATTTATGTGTGAAGGTGAAGGGATCTAAAAGGCAACAGATACACGTCTATACAGACAAGACATTACACAGAGATAGCGGCTAGCTGCATTCATAATCTATTCTTAAGTTAAAGAGACGGCAACTTATTATCCGAAAATTAAAATGTTAAACTGTATGAAATATTTTTTATTACGACTGCAGTTTCGGCCTTAGGGCCATTTTCAAGTAACACTGCAAAAGTTACCTAAACACAAAAAATACAAAAATGAAACACAGGGTATATATATATATATATATATATATATATATATATACATTTCATACAGTATATGAGAACCGGTCGTGAATAGTATCTCTGGTTAACAGGAATAATTCTCAGTCAATTCAGGGAACCATTGATGTATTCTCGTGACTGGAGCAAGGAGAAGCATTCCACGTTCCCACACGATCTTCGCCGCCACACGATAATCCCATCCACGTTGGAACGATCACGCTGGAGTAGACTCGGGAGCCTCCCCCCCCCCCTCCCCGCCCACACACAGCCACCACGCCCACAGGCAATCGTAAGCCCAATTATGCGCAGCACGCGTGGGACACTGACAGCACGGGCGATACATTGGATGCACATATCTGCGGCCTGCAATCAAATCAAAGCGACGTGGATTGCTGTCAGCAGGTGTCCTTTTGCGACATGACAATACAAGGCCCCACACTGCCCGTACAACAGTAGCAACAATCACATACCTGCATTTTGAGTGTCCTACTCATCCACCATACTCACCAGACCTTGCCCCAAGTGATTTCCATATATTTGGACCACTGCTTTGTACCACTTCTGCACAAAAAATAATATTTAAAAAATATTTAAAGTTTTCATTTGACTGACCGTCGTACCTAATACACTGAAGAGCCAAACAAACTGGTACACCTGCCTAATATCATGTAGGATCCCCGCGAGCTCGCAGAAGTGCCGCAATCCGACGTGACCTGGACTCGACTAATATCTGAAGTAGTGCTAGAGGGAAATCACACCATGAATCGTGCAGGACTGTCCGTAAATTCGTAAGAGTACGAAGGGGTAGAGATCTCTTCTGAACAGCGCGTTGCAAGGCATCCCATGTATGCTCAATAATGTCCATGTCTGGGGAGTTTGACGGCGAGCGGAGGTGTTTCAACACAGAAGAGTGTTCCTGGAGCTACTGTGTAGCAATTCTGGGCGTGTGAGGTGGCGCATTGTCCTGCTGGAATTGCCCAAGTCCGTCGGAATGCACAATGGACATGAATGGATGCAGGTGATCAGACATGATGCTTACGCACGTGTCACCTGTCATAGTCGTACCTAGACGTGCCATGGGTCCCGTATCACTCCAACTGCACACGCCCCACACCATTACAGAGCCTCCACCAGCTTGAACAGCCCCCTGTCGACATCAGGGTCCATGAATTCGTGAGATTGTCTCCATACCCGTACACGTTCATCAGCTCGATACAATTTGAAACGAGTCTCGTCCGACCAGGTATGATGTCTCCAGTTATCGACAGTCCAAAGTCGGTGTTGACGGGCCCAGGCGAGGGTTAAAGCTTCGTGCCGCGCAGTCGTCAAGGGTTCGCCAGTAAGCGTTCGCTCCGAAAGCCCATATCGATGATGTTTCGTTGAACGGTTCACAAGCTGAAACTTGCTGATGGCTCTCGCGTCCGTCGGCCGTCGTAATTTAATATATTATTATTGTTATTATTATTATTTTTTGACTGTTGCCGACTTACGTGGTGGGCCTTAATAAAAATGATATTCCATTTAATTTTGATTTTACGGTTAAATGCTTTCCTGAAATTCTCCTTTTTAACAATATTAATCTCAAATTATTTAATAAGACTATAAACAGCCGACCAGTTGCGATGGATAAAGAAATCTTTACCTAGGTTTCAACAGATTTAAATCTGTCTTCTTCAGAAGGCGGCAATTTTACATTAGTATGGACTGATGTATCATCGTCGTTTTTACAAATATCTGCATAGATGTCGCTTGTGAGCTCTGCAACATCCATGTACTAATTTACATTTACATGACAAACCCTATTTTCAGGGCTATATTTTAATTTGGACAAATGGATCTATGCAGATATTTGTAAAAACGACGATGATACATCAGTCCATACGAATGTAAAATTGCCGCCTTCTGAAGAAGACAGATTTAAATCTGTTGAAACCTAGGTAAAGATTTCTTTATCCATTGCAACTGGTCGGCTGTTTATAGTCTTATTACGTGGAACCGTTGCTGTTGCGCAGCTATGTTTAAAATACTCAAATTATTTGTTACGTTAATGAATGTTAGACTTGCTGCATCTTAAAACGTGAGCATACAAGCTGAACAATGTAATAAACTTTCCATATTAATTTCCTCGGCTAGTCAGTTCACTTTAAAGCAACAGATCTTTAGTTATTAATTACAATTGCGGCCCACACACGCGCGAGAGTATTTTTCTTACCTCCGTTAACCATTGTATCGTAGTCGGAGTCCTGGCTCTAGCTGTCGGCTACGGTACTGAAAGTAACAATTTTAAAGCTGCGTATTTCTGCAACTTCGTGCGGCTGTGGAGAAAAATTAATATTACGTTAATAGCGGGCTAGTTTTCCGCTTCCGCTAATTTCTCATAATTTAATATCGCCACGTAATGGCGTCGTTGGCTGCATCGGCCCCTGCGATTGTTGATCTGTAAATTACTTGAATGCAGGTTAATTCAAGGAAGGCGGACATGAAATCGGGATCACCTCTTACAAATTAAAAGTGCTCAATAATATTCAGTTAATATATTATCTGCTTAACTCATACAAATATGCTTACATTTGTCAGCACTCGAAAGATGTCCGTCTATACACACTCAAGACAAAAGAGGAAGTGAAGTCGACTAAAAAATTAACAAAAGAGCGTATCTTGTCGTCTCTTTAGATCATTTTGTCATAAATTATTTCTTTGCAATCTAAACCTACACAGAGAAATTATTATTTTACGGCTACATGATAAAAATATGTTATTCAGTTTTTTAATGTCTCTTCTCTATAAATACTGTTTTTTTATGTCTTTTCGTAATATAGCACTGGGGACGCTATATGGCCCAGCATTGAAACCACGTTTAACGATTCTCTTCAGTCGTCGTTGGTTCCGTTCTTGCAGGATCTTTCTCCTCCCGCTGCGATGTCGGAGATTTGATGCTTTACCGGATTCCTGATATTCACCGTATACTCGTGAAATGCCAACTTCGTCGCGCTGTTTCCCATCGCTTGTGCGCCGGCTGTAACACCACATTCAAACTCACTTAAATATTGAAAAACCTTCCAATGTAGCAGTAGTAACCGATCTGACAACTGCGCCAGCCACTTGTTGTCTCGCATAGGCGCTGCCACCCGCAGCGCCGTATTCTGAATACGCATGCCTGTACCAGTTTCTCTTGGCGCTTCAGTGCGGCCGGCCGCTGTGGCCGAGCAGTTCTACGCGCTTCAGTCCGGAACCGCGCTGCTGCTATGGTCGCAGGTTTGCGAGGCGCTCAACTGCGGGGTAATCAGCGTCCGTACAAATGCCCAACCTTTGCCCAGTCCAATCGCGCCACTGTCATGAATAATGATGAAATCATGAGGACAACAGAAAGACTCAGTCATCTCGAGACAAGTGAAAAACCCTGGCCCCGCCGTGAATTGAACCCGGGATCCCGTGCTCGGGAAGCGAGAACGCGACCGCGAGACCACGAGCTGCGGACGGGGTTCACAACATTCTCTTGTCCTTGGGGTTGGACAAGTGCGAGAGTTATCGCACAATCAGCTTAACAGCTCATGCATCGAAGCTGCTTACAAGAATAATATACAGAAGAATGGAAGAGAAAATTGGGAATGCGTTAGGTGACGATCAGTTTGGCTTTAGGAAAAGTAAAGGGACGAGAGAGGCAATTCTGACGTTACGGCTAATAATGGAAGCAAGGCTAAAGAAAAATCGAGACACTTTCATAGGATTTGTCGACCTGGAAAAAGCGTTCGACAATATAAAATGGTGCAAGCTGTTCGAGATTCTGAAAAAGGTAGCGGTAAGCTATAGAGAGAGACGGGTCATATACAATATGTACAACAACCAAGAGGGAATAATAAGAGTGGACGATCAAGAACGAAGTGCTCGTATTAAGAAGGGTGTAAGACAAGGCTGTAGCCTTTCGCCCCTACTCTTCAATCTGTACATCGAGGAAGCAATGATGGAAATAAAAGAAAGGTTCAGGAGTGGAATTAAAATACAAGGTGAAAGGATATCAATGATAGATTCGCTGATGACATTGCTATCCTGAGTGAAAGTGAAGACGAATTAAACGATCTGCTGAACGGAATGAACAGTCTAATGAGTACACAGTATGGTTTGAGAGTAAATCGGAGAAAGACGAAGGTAATGAGAAGTAGTAGAAATGAGAACAGCGAGAAACTTAACATCAGGATTGATGGTCATGAAGTCAATGAAGTTAAGGAATTCTGCTACCTAGGCAGTAAAATAACCAATGACGGACGGAGCAAGGAGGACATCAAAAGCAGACTCGCTATGGCAAAAAAGGCATTTCTGGCCAAGAGAAGTCTACTAATATCAAATACCTGCCTTAATTTGAGGAAGAAATTTCTGCGGATATACGTCTGGAATACAGCATTGTATGGTAGTGAAACATGGACTGTGGGAAAACCGGAACAGAAGAGAATCGAAGCATTTGAGATGTGGTGCTATAGACGAATGTTGAAAATTAGGTGGACTGATAAGGTAAGGAAAGAGGAGGTTCTACGCAGAATCGGCGAGGAAAGGAATATGTGGAAAACACTGATAAGGAGAAGGGACAGGATGATAGGACATCTGCTAAGACATGAGGGAATGACTTCCATGGTACTAGAGGGAGCTGTAGAGGGCAAAAACTGTAGAGGAAGACAGAGATTGGAATACGTCGAGCAAATAATTGAGGACGTAGGTTGCAAGTGCTACTCTGAGATGAAGAGGTTAGCACAGGAAAGGAATTCGTGGCGGGCCGCATCAAACCAGTGAGTAGACTGATGACAAAAAAAAAAAAGGGGGTTGGAAACTGCTCCTAAAGGCGGAAGAATCAGCATTGACCAACGGCATGAGGATGCAGAAGGCAATGGAAACCACTGCATTAAAGACACATAATGTGTATCCACAGGACATGCAACCTGTAGTTGAAAAGTGTCATGATGATCTCTTCATTGGCAAAAGATTCCGGAATAGACCCCCTTCGGATCTACGGGTGGGGACTGCCAAGGCGGAGGTGACTATGAGAAAAATGAAAGGATAACGTTCAACGAGTAGGGGCGTGGAATGTCAGAAGTTAGGGAAGCTAGTGTAAGTAGGCTGTTTAGGTTTTTATGACTGTGCAGTGTGCAGTCTGAGGCTGGTGGGCATTGTTGCAGTATTTGCTATTGTAGTGTTGGCAGTTGGATGTGAACAGCGCGTAGCGTTGCGCAGTTGGAGGTGAGCCGCCAGCAGTGGTGGATGTGGGGAGAATGATGGCAGAATTTTAAGAGCGGATGATGTGGACGTGTGTCCATCAGAGAGAGTAAATTAGTAAATGTCATGAACCGACATATATATTGTGACTTTTGAACACTATTAAGGTAAATACATTGTTTGTTCTCTATCAAAATCGTTCATTTGTTGACTATGCCTATCAGTAGTTAGTGCCTTCAGTAGTTAGAATCTTTTATTTAGCTGGCAGTAGTGGCGCTCGCTGTATTGCAGTAGTTCGAGTAACGAAGATTTTTGTGAGGTAAGTGATTGATGAAAGGTATAGGTTATTGTTAGCCAGGGCCATTCTTTTGTAGGGCTTTTTAAAAGTCAGATTGCGTTGCGCTAAAAATATTGTGTGTCAGTTTAGTGCTGATCAGAATAGGTAAAGAGAGAAATGTCTGAGTACGTTCATTTCTGCTCAGCTGTTTGAAAATCAAATAATGTAAGAAGTTTGTCAGCACAGTCATCCATGAATTTTTCTAAGGGGACGTTTCACTAGGAAATCTGAAAAGCAAATGCAAATGCTCAATCTAGATATAACAGGGATCAGTGAAGTGAAGTGAAGTGGAAAGAAGACAAAGATGTCTGGTCGGTTGAGTATAGGGTAACTTCAACAGCAGCGGAAAATGGTATAAAGGGAGTGGGATTCGTTATGTATAGGAAGGTAGGGCAGAGAGTATGATACAGTGAACAGTTCAGTGATAGGTTCCTATCAGGATCGACAGCAAACCGACAACGATAGTTCAGGTGTACATACCGACGTCGCAAGCTGAAGGTGAAGAGATAGAGAAAGTATATGAGGAGTTTGGAAGCGTGATACAGTACGTAAAGGGAGATGAAAAATGTAATAGTCAAGGGGGACTGGAATGCAGTTGTAGAGGAAGGAACCGGCCGCTGTGGCCGAGCTGCTCTATGCGCTTCAGTCTGGAACCGCACGACCGGTACGGTCGCAGGTTCGAATCCTGCCTCGGGCATGGATGTGTGTGAAGTTCTTAGGTTAGTTAGGTTTAAGGGGCTCCGGAAAGGCTCAAAATCATGAAAAGTTCAATTTTTACTTTTTTGCGTTTTCTGAATCTGCAGACTATTACCTTTTAATAGATATATAATTTATTCAATTCCGAAGACTACAACTATTTTTAAATTTTTTTTGAAATGTGTTCTACATGGGCGTGACCCACTGTGGCGCTGTTAAACTGCTGTCAAATGGTGTTATTATTAACGTCCGTGTTCATCAGGTACATTTTAGTGATGTGAGATAATGTATGTGTTGTGGCTAACCTATTTTCAGAGACTTAGCAGCACCTGAACTGTTGAAAAAGTGTATTCACGGAAAAACTCAAAACCCCAATGAAAGTGTAAATAGTGTTATATGGTCGAGAATCCCCAAGACTGTATTTGTTGGAATAGAAACACTTCACTTTGGTGTGTATGATGCTGTTGCGACTTTCAGTGATGGCAACATTGTAAGGTGCAAGGTATTTAGAAATATGGGAATGAAGATAGGTTCTAACATGGTACGAGCGATACTTGCTTTAGACAAGGAACGCCTTCGGGCTGCAGACAGGGCTGTAAAGAGTCTAGAAATACAAGCAAGAGTAAACAGGAGGAGGAACAAGAGGAAGCTGGAGGAGGAGTTTGCAGAGGATGAAGATAATCCATCCTATGGACCTGGAATGCACTAAAAAGTTAATCCAATCTTTGTCGCTCGATTCCCAAAACTTTTATTTTTTCATACTAATTACATGTTTTCTAAGGATCCTTTAAACATATTTGTTTCAAACTTTCAGTAAATGTTACACACTACCTTCTGCATAATTTAACACAGCCTTTTTCCAAAAACTGTATATTTTTGAATATATAAATAAAAAATTGCAAAAAAAAGTTGTGAATTTTCATTACAATTGAAAAAAAATCATCTTTAATAACTGAACTAAAATTTTGTAAAATCCCTGTGTTAAGTTGTAGCCCATATTCCAATAAATAATCTGTAAAAAGTTCAACTTCCTACCTCAAATACTTTGTGAGGAAAGATGTAATTTATAAGCGTTATTTTAACATTGCAAGTATAGGGCGTTCCGGAGCCCCTTAAGCAGTTCTAATTCTAGGGGACTGATGACCTCAGATGTCTCATATTGCTTAGGGCCATTGGAACCATATTTTTTTAGCTTCAGTGTAGTTGTTGAGTAGTTCTGAGAGTGAAAACGCTTTTGCGATTTCTCTGAATGTTGCTTTACTATGATGTTCTCGAGCGATCTGACAGGTTCTAAGGAAACGAATGAAAATGAAGATCCAGCGAAGTGGGTCTCTCTCAGCTGGGACGTGATAAAAGTAAAGACCCTGTAAGCAGTTTTCACAGGGATGATGGAAGTAGCAGCCGAAATGTTGGAAATTTTGTCGCGGATGAGGCGATCACACAGCCGCGAGCGTTTCGACATGCGGGACCAGTTTCCACGAACGGAGTGACGTCGGCTTGCACGGGGTGGAGGCGCCGGCGGTTTTGCGTCACGGCCGCCGTATAAACGCGCCGTTATTAGCGGCTGGCCGTGTTGCGGCGATGGACACCTCGCTATCAGCGTTTGCCCGCCACGCCTTGTGGCGCCGATACGATAGCGCCGCCAGACAGGTAGATAGATAGCCGGGCACCGGCCTCCCAGCCGAAACAACAGCCTCTACTGCAGCTGGATAGGCGGCAAACACAGCTTTTTTCTTTTTTTTTTTTTTTCCATCAGTCTACTGACTGGTTTGATGCGGCCCGCCACGAATTCCTTTCCTGTGCTAACCTCTTCATCTCAGAGTAGCACTTGCAACCTACGTCCTCAATTATTTGCTTCACGTATTCCAATCTCTGTCCTCCTCTACAGTTTTTGCCCTCTACAGCTCCCTCTAGTACCATGGAAGTCATTCCCTCGTGTCTTAGCAGATGTCCTATCATCCTGCCCCTTCCCGTTATCAGTGTTTTCCACATATTCCTTTCCGATTCTGCGTAGAACATCCTCATTCCTTACCTTATATGTCCACCTAATTTTCAACATTCGTCTATAGCATCACATCTCAAATGCTTCAATTCTCTTCTGTTCCGGTTTTCCCACAGTCCATGTTTCACTACCATACAATGCTGTACTCCAGACGTACATCCTCAGAAATTTCTTCCTCAAATTAAGGCCGGTATTTGATATTAGTAGACTTCTCTTGGCCAGAAATGCCTTTTTTGCCATAGCGAGTCTGCTTTTGATGTCCTCCTTGCTCCGTCCGTCATTGGTTATTTTACTGCCTAGGTAGCAGAATTCCTGAACTTCATTGACTTCGTGACCATCAATCCTGATGTTAAGTTTCTCGCTGTTCTCATTTCTACTACTTCTCATTACCTTCGTCTTTCTCCGATTTACTCTCAAACCGTACTGTGTACTCATTAGACTCTTCATTCCGTTCAGCAGATCATTTAATTCTTCTTCACTTTCACTCAGGATAGCAATGTCATCAGCGAATCGTATCATTGATATCCTTTCACCTTGTATTTTAATTCCACTCCTGAACCTTTCTTTTATTTCCATCATTGCTTCCTCGATGTACAGATTGAAGAGTAGGGGCGAAAGGCTACAGCCTTGTCTTACACCCTTCTTAATACGAGCACTTCGTTCTTGATCGTCCACTTATTATTCCCTCTTGGTTGTTGTACATATTGTATATGACCCGTCTCTCCCTATAGCTTACCCCTACTTTTTTCAGAATCTCGAACAGCTTGCACCATCTTATATTGTCGAACGCTTTTTCCAGGTCGACAAATCCTACCACAGTGAAAATGAGAAATCCGTTATGCAACGCCGGAAAAAAAAGAAGATATAGCAGTCTCGAGGACAAGGTCATTTTGTTAACAAGTGTCGTGGTTAGGTACTTCATCATTGTAGGAGTACATGATAATAAATTCATTCCTGAGCCGTGTGTGGCTTGTGTTTCCGCCGTCATGTATTTTACACCCTGTTTTTAACGTACTTCCACCTCACTACGTTAATTTAAATTACTACTGTCACTGAGTTGCTGCTTTGCCTGACCGTGAGCGGCGTTAGCAGCGCGAATCGATATATCCCCTCTCGTGGTATCTTGGCTCGATTGCTATTACTTCTCTGTCGTTGTCTGTCGTAAGTTCGGGTTGCGAGTTCGGGTCTGCCAGTCAGTTGGAACGCGACCCCCACCCTCACCTACCTTGGCCTCACCATTGACCGTCACCTCACCTGGATCCCTCATCTCCGCTCCATCCAATCCAAAGCCCACAACCGCCTCCGACTCCTCAAACTCCTCTCTGGCCGGAAATGGGGGGTGCACCCCTCTACAATCCTCCACACCTACAAATCCTTAATCCGTCCCATCCTCTGTTATGTCAGTCCTGCCTGGATATCTGCCCCCCCCCCCCAAATTTTATAAGTCCCTCCAGATCCTTGAGCGTCATGCACTCCGCCTCGCCTTCCGTATCCGCCTCCCGTCCCCCACGCGGATCCTCTATGATCTCATTCCTTTCCCCCATCAGCTCCTCTTCCTCGAACATATCCGCATCCTCTACACCTCCCGCCGTCTTGAACCCCCTCACCACGTGGTTGCTCCTCTCCTCTCCCATCCCTGCCCCCTGCCACGTCTTCACCGTTGTGTCCCCCCTACCCTCCATCTCTACACCCTACATCTCCTTTCCCAAGGTGGCTTCCATCAACTCCCCCTCCTGGATGATGCCCTCTCTCCCTCCATTTATCCCTCCTATCAACTCTGATCCTCATTCCCCCTCCTTTCCTCTGTCCTTCTCCCGGGCTCCCTCTCCCCCCCCTTCCATCCTCTTTCTTCCCCACCTGCCCTCTCTCTGCCCCCTTCTCTCCCCTGAGTCCTTTTACATTTCCCTCCTCTGCCTCCTCTCATTCCCTCTCGCGTTTGCCCTTCTCTCCCTTTATTCTCTCCCTCCTTGGTTCCCCCCCTTTTCGTTTTTTCCTCTCCTCCCTCCTTGTTTTTCCCCCTTCTCCAAGTCCCCCCCCCCCCCATCCGCCTTTGGATCGGGAGTGCCATATTTGTGCCGCCATTTTCGTGCAGTGTTTTACGGTGTGTTTTTCCAGTGAGTGTTCCGTGTTGTGTCTTTTGGGAAGTGTAGCGAACAGCCATCATACTGTCGCTGGGTGTTATTTCTTTATCTCTTGCAAACAGAAACCAGACTGTCGCCATGTTTTTTTATTTCTTATGTGTGTCTACTATGTTACTTGTCTGATTCTCGTGTTTTTTATCAACAGTGCCTACCCCTTTTGCTTTCTGTTTTAACTTTCCGCATTTTTACGCCATTTCACACTTTAAATCACCATGTTATCGCCTGTTTTTCCTTGTTTGTTTCCTCTTCCTTTTTTTTTTAAAAAAGTCTGTAGGCTGTAGAGCAGCGTAGTAAGCTGCTGCCAGCCCGCCCCCTTTGGGGGGAATTGAAAATCAATAAAGAAAAAAAAAATGGGAACGCGTCTGGTAGCAGTCCGAATCTGCCAGTCGGGGAGTTGCAACGCGGCACTAGTGCAGTCGGGTTGGAACAGCAGTTAGGTCTGCGTCGATATGGCTCCCCCGACCACTGCCGCCACGCATCACTTGAGCCGGGCCACAGTCTTGGTGGATCGTCAGTCGGTCGTCCTGCTGGACGACGCGTTTTGGCTCGCAGATCGTTCATGAGTCGGTTGTGTGTGAGTGAGTGTGTGTGTGTGTGTGTGTGTGTGTGTGTGTGGGATGTGCGCATCGACTCCCGATTTGTCTTCGTGCCTGCTTAGTTACTGTTGGGTATCGTTGAGGTCTTCGTGCAAGTTTTTGTCAGGTTGAGTCTGTAGTTGGCGTTATTTCCACTGACGACTATTTTAGATGTTGTCGGCATTCTGCTGTGAGTCGGTCGGTTGCTGCGGACCTGGGAAGTTACCTCCACGCGGTGCAGTCGGCTGGGTCAGCTGGCGGTCCCTGCGCAGTGTCGGAGCGTGTGTGGAAGCTGTCCGATCGCTACGAGCTTCATGGTTCACCGACACAGGATGTCAAAGTTGAGTAACGGTTTCAACTACCCAAGCCAAGTCCATTCATGTTGTGTGGTTCGCTTCGGTGGTTCGCTATTGTGGAGGTTTTCCTGTGAGCATCACGGAGTGTTGCTATTGCTGGAATTTAGCTGCCGTGCGGTGCAATTAACTACATTGGTTGACTACAATTCGAGTGCACCAGCGGAATTTTCTGCCTTGTGGCCGTGAGTGTTCTGGTTACCTGCCCTGGCCACTAACGTAATTTCAGGTAGCGTCCTTTCCTCACCTGTCGTCGCTGTCCAACATGGTTTGTAATTTTGACAGCTAATACATACTTAATTGTGGATAATCAGGTTCGTAACCTTTTGTGTTTGAGTTCTCATGTACCGATTGGTGGCAAGCAAGTCGTCGTGTCGGTCGGTCCGTGGCTGCCCCCTGGTTGGGTTCCGACGGATCAAGTGTAGTTGGGCTCACCAACTGCCTCACCTAAGTGAACGAGGGCAGGCCGACCTCCCTGGAGGCTTGTGAGTGCCGTTTTCTTTATTGTCCTCCTCACCGGTGTTTAACTGCCTGTTTATAATCTATCATAGCCAATGATTTAAAAATTTCTTGTTTTTACTGGACTTATGTACAAGGCTATTACAAATGACTGAAGCGATTTCATAAATTCACTGTAGCTCCATTCATTGAAATATGGTCACGACACACTACAGATACGTAGAAAAACTCATAAAGTTTTGTTTGGCTGAAGCCGCACTTCAGGTTTCTGCCGCCAGAGCGCTCGAGAGCGCAGTGAGACAAAATGGCGACTGGAGCCGAGAAAGCGTATGTCGTGCTTGAAATGCACTCACATCAGTCAGTCATAACAGTGCAACGACACTTCAGGACGAAGTTCAACAAAGATCCACCAACTGCTAACTCCATTCGGCGATGGTATGCGCAGTTTAAAGCTTCTGGATGCCTCTGTTAGGGGAAATCAACGGGTCGGCCTGCAGTGAGCGAAGAAACGGTTGAACGCGTGCGGGCAAGTTTCACGCGTAGCCCGCGGAAGTCGGCGAATAAAGCAAGCAGGGAGCTAAACGTACCACAGCCGACGATTTGGAAAATCTTACGGAAAAGGCTAAAGCAGAAGCCTTACTGTTTACAATTGCTACAAGCCCCGACACCCAATGACAAAGTCAAACGCTTTGAATTTTCGGCGCGGTTGCAACAGCTCATGGAAGAGGATGCGTTCAGTGCAAAACTTGTTTTCAGTGATGAAGCAACATTTTTTCTTAATGGTGAAGTGAACAGACACAATGTGCGAATCTGCGCGGTAGAGAATCCTCACGCATTCGTGCAGCAAATTCGCAATTCACCAAAAGTTAACGTGTTTTGTGCAATCTCACGGTTTAAAGTTTACGACCCCTTTTTCTTCTGCGCAAAAAACGTTACAGGACACGTGTATCTGGACACGCTGGAAAATTGTCTCATGCCACAACTGGAGACCGACAGCGCTGACTTCATCTTTCAACAGGATGGTGCTCCACCGCACTTCCATCATGATGTTCGGCATTTCTTAAACAGGAGATTGGAAAACCGATGGATCGGTCGTGGTGGAGATCATGATCAGCAATTCATGTCATGGCCTCCACGCTCTCCCGACTTAACCCCATGCAATTTCTATCTGTGGGGTTATGTGAAAGATTCAGTGTTTAAACCTCCTCTACCAAGAAACGTGTCAGAACTGCGAGCTCGCATCAACGATGCTTTCGAACTCATTGATGGGGACATGCTGCGCCGAATGTGGGAGGAACTTGATTGTCGGCTTTATGTCTGCCGAATCACTAAAGGGGCACATATCGAACATTTGTGAATGCCTAAAAAAACTTTTTGAGTTTTTGTATGTGTGTGCAAAGCATTGTGAAAATATCTCAAATAATGAAGTTATTGTAGAGCTGTGAAATCGCTTCAATCATTTGTAATAACCCTGTGTTTTTGAATTTTGGAAAATCATTTGTGGGCCTTTGGCCGCTTGAAACCTTATTCTGGAAATTACCCTCTAAGCACTGCGGCCTTCTGCCTTAAAACCTCATGGTAACATATTTTAAAATTTTCAAATTTAATTGTGGCCCTCAGCTGCTTTTATTGCACCTTGCATATGTTTGTTCTATCTACTCTTGTCTTGAGACTTTCCAGCCTAACTGTGATACCACGTATATTTTAATTATTTTATTTGCTATTTTATCTGCAGTTTTATTTGGTTGAGTTTTTAGATTTCTTGTTCGGAGGCCTTCAGCCGTGGAATAATTGCCTTTTGGAGACGCATGGTTCTAAAGGTTCGGCTATGTGCCGTTTTGGTTTAAAGGTGTTATTAAATTACAATTTTGAGTGAACCTGACCGACACCTCATTTGGCCCTTTCCTGTTCTGCCCTGCGGGTTTAGCAAGCGCCTCAAGGGTGTATAAAAGACACTGAACCCCTCTCTGGTGCCACTGCAGGCGTGTATCCACGTATGCAAACTAACATAAAGGCGGCGAATGGTATCCTGGACAGACTGCGCCAAGCATATTGTTCTCTTCGTTGCAATTTCGCAATAGTTCTTGCATGCAGTGGAGAAGTTCCTATATCATCATGTCCCATGCACGAGGGACTTTGAATAAGCAATGTAAGTACTTTTGGCTACAAAATCATACTTTTCGGTATAAACTACGAGGGTTGTTTTTTAAGTAAGGGCCGTTCGCGCGTATAGTCCCGTAGTTCGCGCGGACGCCGCAACAAGCCACCGCGCCACTTGCCGGCATCCTTCCCGTTCACCCTGATGCAAGTTGCAGCTCTGTAGCTTACGTGTACGCGTCGCTGTGCTACTTTATAATGCTTACGATTATTGAATCGCCCGCCGCGTGTGAGATACGGTCAGTGATACGTTTTTTGACCGCGAGAAGCCTATCAGCTGCAGAAATTCATCGTCAGTTAACAGAAGTTTATGGCTCGAATGCAATGAGTGAAGGTAAAGTGCGTCAATGGGTTAGAGAGTTTAAAAATGGCCGTCAAAACGTCCGTGACGAAGAACGTTCGGGCCGGCCCTCTGTGATCACTGATGATTTGGTGGCTGCAGTCGAAACAAAGATTCGTGAGGACAGAAGATTCACAATTTCCACTCTTTCTTTGGAATTTCCACAAGTTTCAAGATCCGTTTTGTACAAAATTGTGTCTGAAAACCTAAAGTTTAAGAACCTGTGTTCTCGGTGGGTACCCAGACTCCTCACAGAGGACCACAAAGGGAAACTTCATTGGACTTTTTGATTCGTTACGAGGAAGAAGGGGATGACATGTTGAGTCATGTTGTCACTGGAGATGAAGCATGGGTATCCCATATCACTCCCGCAAGCAAGCGACAATCGATGGAATGGCGACACACAACCTCACCCGTCAAGGTCGAAGCCAAACAGACGCTGTCAAAGCGCCAGATTATGGCAACTGTGTTCTGGGACCGGCGCAGTGTTTTGCTAGTGGACTTTATGCCACGAGGAACGACAATCAACTCAGATGCGTACTGTGCAACTCTAAAGAAGCTCCACAGAGCAATTCGAAACAAAAGACGCGGCATGCTGACAAAAGGAGTTTTGCTCCTGCACGATAACGCTAGGCCTCACACCTCTCAAAAGACTCGGGATTTGATTGATTCTTTTGGCTGGGAAGTTTTGGACCATGCACCATACAGCCCCGACCTTGCTCCTAGCGATTTTCACCTTTTCCGGTACCTGAAACACCATCTTGGCGGGTAGGGCTTCAATGACGACGATGAAGTGAAAGCGGCCGTGAACTCTTGGCTGTCGGAGCAGGCGGCCGAATTCTTTGAAGAGGGAATTAAAAAGTTAGTTGTACGGTATGACAAGTGCTTAAATAAACAAGGCAACTATGTAGGAAAATAGGTAAAAGTGTGTAGAATCAGAAAATAAAAGTTTTTTTACAAAAATATTTGTATCTTTTTTTTAAAAAATAGAAACGGTCCTTACTTAAAAAACAACCCTCGTAGGTTCAATGCGACAGCCTTATGCTACCTGGCTAGGAGGACTCTACTGGTCGACGTCGGAACCAAGATCTTGCTGCATCAGTAAACTCCCCATCATCCACCATAGTTCATCCTTCAGTGGGCCAAACAGGTGGAAGTAGGAAGGTGCCAGATCCGGACTGTAAGGTGGGTGAGGAAGAACAGTCCAAGTTTTGTCAGCTCCTCTCGGGTCCACATACTTGTGTGATGTCTTGTGTTGTCATGGAGAAGCAGAAGCCTATTTGCATTCTTGTGGTGAGGAACACACTGAAGTTTTCTTCTGTTTCCTATGGGTAGCACAATACAGTTCACAGCTGATGGTTGCACGATGAGGGAGACGATTACAGAAAATAACCCCTTCTGAAGGACCTGCCAGGGTAGCCGAGAGCAGCTGACGCGCAGCTTCCTGGACTCGGGTACGCGCGCCAGCCCCGTATCGAATGCAAGACTCAAGTTTCACACGGAATTTGCAGTCTCCCCTCCACAGCGGCCAAAGGCCGGTCACATGATTCCACCTCCACACGGACAGGAGGCGGGGCGTGACTGCCAGCGCTGCTGGTTTTACTTGAGTGTACTATGTTGCCTTTCCCGCCGGAAAACAAACACGCTCTCGCCTGCTTTGTGTTTGTAAGCAAAACCAGCAAAGTGCACTACAACCAGATTGCACAGATTCTTTTCAGGTTTTTACTACGAGTTGTTCAAAAATTTACAGCCCAAAAGGAGCCTAGAAGATTAAGAGACTTAACAAAAGTTTGCACTCTTATTCCGTTTTGTTACTCAAAATAAATAGTTTTCTTATTAACTTTCGTGTGTAGCGAACATGAGTTTCTACTGTGATGTTTTTATTGCTCAAAATAAAATATCTGTGACAAAATTGCCGAAGGAGACGGCTTTAATTTCGTGTACGGCAATTAAAAAGGCTTAAGTTCGTGAAATTTCCACTTTAACATGCTTTAACGAGTTGGCTGTTTCTTTGTAGATAACCATTTAGCAGATGCGAACAGTTCATTGTTCGTTTCGTTTCTTTACTAAAGTTTTTTCCGCATACTTCAAGCATTATGTTCATAATATATCCGTGTCTTAGGCTGATATAACAATTAATGCATAAGAAACTTCCTGGCAGATTAAAACTGTGTGCCCGACCGAGACTCGAATTCGGGACCTTTGCCTTTCGCGGGCAAGTGCTCTACCATCTATTTAAAAAAAAAATTCAGGTCCAACCGAGATTTGAACTTTTTTTTTTAATCTCATTTTGTTCGCTTTTGTTCGTTGAATCTGCTCGGGGCGCACATCGTAAGACATCCGTTTAAGTACGTTGTTGATCGATTAACTCAGTTTTTTGTTACAGAGGGCAGCTAACCCTCTGACCGAACACGCTGAGCTACCGTGCCGGCACCATCTGAGCTACCGAAGCACGATTCACGCCCGGTACTCACAGCTTTACTTCTGCCAGTACCTCGTCTCCTACCTTCCAAACTTTACAGAAACTCTCCTGCGAACCTTTCTTTCAGGAGTGCTAGTTCTGCAAGGTTCGCAGGAGAGCTTCTGTAAAGTTTGGAAGGTAAGAGACGAGGTACTGGCAGAAGTAAAGCTGTGAGTACCGGGCGTGAATCGTGCTTCGGTAGCTCAGATGGTAGAGCACTTGCCCGCGAAAGGCAAAGGTCCCGAGTTCGAGTCTCGGTCGGGCACACAGTTTTAATCTGCCAGGAAGTTTCATATCAGAGCACACTCCGCTGCAGAGTGAAAATCTCATTCTGGAATTAATGCATAGTTTGGCAATACATGGGATATGACGTTTCAGAGTTTTACAGTCGGCTGAAGAATGAGTTTCCAACATTTTGTCTATTTGATGCTCAAATAGGATACAATAATTATTGAACTGTCGTCCTCAGCAAACTGCTGAATGGTTTTAAAGCTTTGTACAATAACCACACATATTTGCTGCCCTGACTGTTGTCATTAGTATGAATTACCTTATGTATCTATTGCATATCCAAAATATGTGTGTGTTACTAGCTTCGGAAACTTGTTCCTTTGAATAACATAGTACACTCAAGTAAAACCAGGAGCGCTGGCAGTCACGCCCCGCCTCCTGTCCGTGTGGAGGTGGAATCACGTGACCGGCCTGTGGTCGTTGTGGAGGGGAGACTGCAAATTCCGTGTGAAACTTGAGTCTTGCGTATCGAATCCGCCCGGCGGACTAACGACGAACCGCCTGGATGTGGTTTTTAGGCAGTTGTCCACATCCCCCTAGGTGAATACCGGGCTAGTCCCCAGGTTCTACCTCAGTTACACGAATCGCAGACATTTGCAACGCGTTCGCACTATTCCATGGCTTACACTAGACACAGACAGCTGGGGTACACTGATTGCTTCCTGGGGCCGGGGGGGGGGTATAGGGTGGCGACAGGGAGGGCATTTGGCCACCCCTTAAACTTGCCATGCCACGTCCAAGTAACCATGGCCAACCCTGTGTAACTGCAGGACAAGGCTCAGAAAGAGAGAGACAGAGAGTACTAGAAGACCGTCGCCATGTCTTTACCGGCTGATGATGTGGCTTTCAACTTTTTCTTCAGAGTAGAGGTGGTGTGGGGTCACTCCACGGATTGCCGTTTTGTTTCCCGTTTGAAGTAATGAATCAATGTTTCATAACCTGTGACCATTTTCCACAAAAAAATTATCACAGCCTCTTACCGTGCAAGCAATTCCAGACAGATGGTCGTTTGTTGCTCTTTGTGATCTTCTGCTGGGCAGCGAGGAACCCAGAAGGGAAACACTTTTGACTACTGCCACTGGTGGACGAGTGTGCCAGCATTACCAACAAAGATGTAAAGCTGTGCAGAGAGGTGTTTCATTGGGATTCGTCGACCACCTCGAATGAGAGTGTACACATTTACCAACATTGCAGGAGTCACAGCTGTGTGCGGCCGGAGATCCGTGATAAGAAAATTGCGGCACTGCATTGACACCAGTGGTCATCACTTCGAGCACCTTCTGTAAATGGACGTTCATGCAACCTTTCTGACCTTCATTGATCTTCAAAGACCTTACTGTTACACATCATTGGATTCGTCTCAATAGCCGCTATCAGAAAATAAGTACCAAACTATAGCATCCCATTTAAAAAAAAACAAAGTTGACCTTCATATCTCTGACTCGACCTCACCTAGCAACAAAAAAAACAATGTCATATTATTGCTCCCGTTGTCCCATTCAACATTTGTCCCACAAACGTTTCAGCCACTATACTTTCGACGTTCTTCTAGGTGGCAATAATTAGTGATCCGTCATGTATATCAAATGGAATAAAGGATTAGAATTTGTATTGGTTCAGTTACATTCTTTCTCTCTGTTTCAAATACAGTCTAACCTGGCAATAACAACATTCATAGGACCTTCAAAATTATGTTGGCTGCAACCGAGATTCGTATTTTCTGTCTACTTTGGTGTCAAATGGAAAAGAACAAATTTACTTAGCCTTGTTTTACTTTACATATATCATTCACTCTTATTATACGAGGGCCGTTCAGAAAGTAACCTCCGGTTGATTTAAAAAAATACACCAAGTTAAATAAAAATATTTTAATATATACATCTTACAACTACATCTTTGCACTATTTTTCTACATAGTCTCCATAGCGATTGAGGCACTTATCGTATCTCTTCACAAGCTTTGAAATTCCTTCTGCATAAAAATCACCCGCTTGTGCCTGGAGCCAGCCTGTGACCGCATCTTTGAGCTTTCGTCGTCATCAAACCGCTGTGACCCGAGCCAAATGCATGAAGAGGTGATAATCACTTGGCGCCAGGTCTGGGCTGTAAGGTGGATGGTTGATAACGTCCCACTTGAAGGACTCAAGAAGGGCCGTTGTTCTGCGAGCAGAGTGAGGACGGGCGTTATCGTGCAAAAAAACGACACCGGAAGTCAGCATACCACGGCGTTTGTTCTGTATAGCCCGTCGTAACTTTTTTATTGTTTCACAGTACACGTCTTGATTAATGGTCGTACCAAGTTCCATGAATTCAACCAACAACACCCCTTTGGCATCCCAAAACACCGTTGCCATCAGTTTTCTGGCAGAAAAATCTTGCGAGGCTTTTCTTAGTTTGGTAGGCGAATTTGAATGTGCCCACATCTTTGATTGTTCTTTTGTCTCAGGGTTCACGTACTTAATCCAGGTTTCGTCACCGGTCACGATTCTGTTTAACAATGGTTCTCCTTCGTCCTCATAACGTGACAGAAAGTCTAATGCAGAGGCCATTCTTTGAGTTTTGTGGTGGTCGGTAAGAATTTTGGGCACCCATCGTGCACAGAACTTACGGTAACCCAATCTTGCTGTCACTATCTCGTACAAGAGAGTCTAAGAAATCTGTGGAAAACCAGTAGACAACTCCGACATTGAGAAACGTCGATTTTCACGAACTTTTGCATCAACTGTCTGAACGAGTTCGTCCGTCACCAATGATGGTCTACCACTCCTCTCTTCATCATGAACGTTTTCTCTTCCACTTTTAAATAAACGTACCCATTCACGGACAACTCCTTCACTCATAACTCTCGGTCCGTACACGGCACAAAGCTCACGATGAATAGCTGCTGCAGAATATCCTTTGGCTGTAAAAAACCTTATGACAGCACGCACTTCACATTTGGCGGGGTTTTCTATTGCAGCACACATTTCAAACTGCCACAAAAACTAAACTAGCGCAGGTACGACGTTCACTCGACCACGGCTTGATGCCGACTGACCTGTTGAGTGCGTGAACGCACAGATGGCGTCGCTACTCCCCCCACAACCCGCACTGTGACCGATCGGAGGTTACTTTCTGAACCGCCCTCGTAATACTAATACAGTATATACAGCAGTATGTCGAGTACTCAACAAATTCCTTTCTTTAGAAGTCATTTTACTGTGCTGTCTATTTGCCGAATACACACTTTTTAAATTAGGTTCTATGTACATCATTTCATTTGCAATTTCAGTGCTCCCTCCCCTAGCTTCATACATCATGTCACAATCTAATGGCTTGTAAAACGTCACTCACATTACGGATAGGTACTTAGTTTCTTTTTCCTAGCCGCGCGGAATGGCCGCGTGGTTTGAGGCGTCATGTACGGATTGCGCGTCTCTTACCGCCGGATGTCCGAGTCCTCCCTTGGCTATGGGCGTGTTTGTTGTCCTTAGTAAAAGTTAGTTTGAGTCAGTTTAACTAGTGTGTAAGTATAGGGACCGACGACCTCAGCAGCTTGGCCCTTAGGAATACACACACACACACACACACACACACACACACACACACACACTGCCCCACCACCGACCCTTCCTCCATCGCCACCCCAACATCCCGTTCCACTCTCCCAGGATCCCACAGTCAGCTCTATAGCATATGACCAAGAGAAATGCAAACACGTGCAGTATTCTACAGTATGTGTTTCATGCAAAAAAAGTATTTAGTGGAAGGAACGTATACCATGTGCATGTAGCACATATAGAACAACAAATAGCTGGGTGAACGGAATACAGAATGAATGTAAGTAAAAAACGCAAAAAATATAACTGTAAATAGAAATAGCTAGATCTTAACAAATTGCCATAGAATCTCTGCAAATCACACGTCAAAACATGAATAATTAAATAATTTTGTATGTATTATAGACCATTGAAGATGTCTACCACGAACAGGCGAAAAGTGTACTTAAGAGTAAATTTCAGCTTCAAAACATTGAAGTTTTCGTATGTGCACAATTAAAACATAACCGACTTATTATTAGCAACTAAGGAAACTGGCTGCAGATGTTAACGATATTATAAGGTGTCTTAAGTTAGCTAGTTGTAATACCTAAACCGAGTAGAATGTTGGGATGTTTCTATAGCACGTGCATCAGTAATACTGTCCACATAGTCAACAATGTTTAGCCAGCATTATTTTCCCCCATTCTTCAGGTGTTTGTCTGATTTGCGCTGTAATGGGTAAAGAAATCAGGATGTCCGTTTGATTTCGGAATTCTCTTATAGTGCTAACTTCTCATTTATGATTTTCAGACGGAGCAACATGGTGGAAGATGTCCTACGAAATTTTAAGTCTCGCCAGCCGGTGTGGCCGTGCGGTACTAGGCGCTTCAGTCTGGAACCGCGTGACCGCTACGGTCGCAGGTTCGAATCCTGCCTCGGGCATGGATGTGTGTGATGGCCTTAGGTTAGTTAGGTTTAAGTAGTTCTAAGTTCTAGGGGACTGATGACCTCAGACTTTAAGCCCCATAGTGCTCAGAGCCATTTGAACCTTTTCTCTTCCCTGTTTTCTTCAATTTCTATAGGTAGTGGAAACATTATAAATTTCTTTTTAATTTCTTCAAATTTTTGTTAAACTGAGTTGTAAGGAACGTTTAAGATAAAAAAATAGACAATATACGGAAACAAATTGCCGGTCTCGTTGGATCTTTGAGTGGCTTGAGGCAAAAACCACATGAATCAGCAACTTCGCTTAGTTTACGTTCGCAGTCTGATATTGTAAGTAGGCTGTTTAGGTTCTTATATTGGTAACGCCGCCGCCACGTAGCGCTCTCTGTATGAAAATCACTGGCTGTGCTGTGTGCAGTCTGTGGCTAGTTTGCATTGTTGTCTGCCATTGTAGTGTCGGGCAGCTGGACGTGAACAGTGCGTAGCGTTGCGCAGTTGGAGGTGAGCCGCCAGCAGTGGTGGATGTGGGGAGAGAGATGGCGGAGTTTTGAAATTTGTAATATTGGATATCATGAACTGCTATATACATTATGACTTTTGAACACTATTGAGGTAAATACATTGTTTGTTCTCTATTAAAATCTTTCATTTGCTAACTATCCCTATCAGTAGTTAGTGCCTTCCGTAGTTTGAATCTTTTATTTAGCTGGCAGTAGTGGCGCTCGCTGTATTGCAGTAGTTCGAGTAACGAAGATTTTAGTGAGGTAAGTGATTTGTGAAAGATATAGGTTAATGCTAGTCAGGGCCATTGTTTTATAGGGATTATTGAAAGTTAGATTTCGTTGCGCTAAAAATATTGTGTGTCAGTTTAAGCACAGTCATGTATAATTGTTCTAAGGGGACGTTTCAATATCTCTTCTCCTATTTTGGGATAGCAACTGTCATGATTTGATGAATCAGACGAAGAGCCACAAAGAAGAGCGAGTCTTAATGTGAAGCATCAAAGCCAGCTGATGCTACGAATTAGAACCAGAGCCACCGGGAACAGCAGATGGGGTGCAGCCCTTGAAGGAACGGAATTCAGAAGGCATGGAAGAAACACCTTCAAGAACATGAAACGCTACAGAAAGATTAAAATATTCAGACCACTGGGCATGAAATGTTTCCAAAATCAGTGCAGGGAGTTGCTTCGTATTGTCCCTGAAAGTGTATGTTTCAGGAGTATGCACGAAAAATTCACTGCAACACATAGTGTTCTAAAAGCTGTACACGTGTACTATGACTGAACATTTTTGGAGGATTTTGTAAGTTAGAGACGTTTGAGAGAGAAACAGACTTTATTCATAATAACACGGACGAGTTAAAGAGAGCACCACCTGAGTGAGTTCAAGAAGGAACTTCATGCTTTTCATTTCCTTGCTCTGAAGAACAGAAGTTTGGAAGACCATGGTTTTTGGATACACGTGGAATCAGTAAAGTTGTTGTGAAGGAACAGATGAAGAAAAGAACATCCGTAAACACAAGTAGCGTGGCCTGGAATTCTTCCGCTAGAGGTTTGTGGGTTGTAGTACACCCCACATATTTCTTTTATATATTCTGAATATTTTAACATTGAAATTTCTGGTTTAATCAACTGTAATATATTACTGTGCGTCAATGTTATTGTATGTTATTAGCACTCAGTCATAACAATAGAATGGAATTTTATTTATTGATTATTAGTCACATACCTGTTACAAATATTGAGTTGTGCAATACTGAAATAATGTTGTGTCTCCAAAGCTATTGTACCGAAATGACTGAGATTACATTCAATAAAATATGTTTTATTTGTATACACTTCCACAATACACTCATTGTGCAAAAAACGTTTTCATGATTCATTATACGATTTCTCCTTACAGAGATAATTCTTTCCTCCATTTGGTCGTTTCATCTTTTCCCAGCTAATAAATGTCATTGACCTCACCTTCATCATTTTCATCTCCTTCCTGCTCTGATGTGTAGTGATCACTGACAATAATAGCACCTTGTTCATCTCCACCGTTAGAATCAATTGGCCCTCGTTAACTACCTCATCACTGAATGCCAGCAATTGGTTCCCTGCGGACCCATAAGGATTCAAGTGTAGCTCTATTTGTCTTTAATTGTTGTTTTTGTGGTCTTCAGTCCAGACACTGGTTAGATGCAGCTATGCTACTCTATCCTGTCCAAGCTTCTTCATCTCGCAGTACCTACTGCAACGTACATCCTTCTGAATCTGTTTAGTGTATTCATCTCTTGGTCTCCCTCTACGATTTTTACCCTCCACGCTGTCCAGTACTAAATCAACCGATCCCTTCTTCTAGTCAAGTTCTGCCACAAATTTCTCTTCTCCGCAATTCTATTCAATACCCTCTTATTAGTCATGTCATCTGCCCATCTAATCTTCAACATTCTTCTGTAGCACCACATTTCGAAAGCTTCTATTCTCATCTTGTCCAATCTATTTATCGTCCATCTTTCACTACCATACATGGCTACACTCCATACAAATACTTTCAGAAACGACTTCCTGACACTTAAATCTATATTCGATGTTAACAAATTTCTCTTCTTCAGAAACGCTTTCCTAGCCAATGCCAGTCTACATTTTATATCGTCTCTACTTCGACCATCATCAGTTATTTTGCTCGCCAAATAGCTAAACACATTTACTACTTTAAGTGCGTCATTTCCTAATCTAATTCCCTCAGCATCACCCGATTTAATTCGACTACATTCCATTATCCTCGTTTTGCTTTTGTTCATATTCATCTTATATCCTCCTTTCAAGACACTATCTATTCCTTTCAGCTGCTCTTCCAGTTCCTTTCCTGTCTCTGACGGAATTACGTCATCGATGAACCTCAAAGTTTTTATTTCTTTTTCATGGATTTTAATACCTACTCCGAATTTTTCTTTTGTTTCTTTTACTACTTGCTCAAATACAGATTGAACAACATTAGGGATGGGTACGACCCTGTCTCACTCCCTTTCCAACGAATGCTTCCCTTTCATGCCCCTCGACTCTTATAACTGCCATCTGGTTTCTGTACAAATTGTAAATAGCCTTTCGCTCTCTGTATTTTAGCCCTGCCACCTTATGCAAAATACGCAGAAAAATGCAATGAAATACCTACCTTTAATTTTTCGTCTTGTGGGACGAGAGTGGTTTGTTGGAGTTTCATAAACCATAGCAATCTCACATTTCAACAGCACGTTAACAAGTCCTATGCACAAATGAAGTTATAAAAACACACTTTTACCGCTTTTTACTGACATCTGGTAGCAGGCATTGGGAAGTACAAAGCAATGTGACATTGGATCTAACAATTAATTATGCAACTTTGTGATAAGGGGTGTACCACAACCTCCACAGAACTTTCGGGTCAAAAACACTAGCACCTGATCAAATTCAAGAAAAATTTCACTTTTATCTTCTCCTTGCAATGAAGAACAGAATTAATCCAAGTTTGTCAGAACAGGTTTTTCAATACTCTTGAATTCTGTAAATGTATTGTTGATACAGATTAGATTAGATTAGTACTTGTTCCATAGATCATGAATACGACACTCCGTAATGATGTGGAACGTGTCAGGTTAATAAAAGGTGTCAATACAAGTTATTACATTACACAATATATTAAATGACACTTAATATTTTTTTGGGTGGGGGTGGGGAAAATACTCACTTACTGTATCCAAAAAATTGTCTAATGAGTAGAAGGAGTTGCCATTCAGAAATTCTTTTAATTTCCTTTTAAATGTTATATGGCTATCTGTCAGACTTTTCATGTTATGTAAGCGACCAAAGACTTTTGTGGCAGCATAATTGACCCCTTTCTGGGCCAAAGTTAGGTTTAACCTTGAACAGTGAAGATCATACTTTCTCCTAGTGTTGTAGCCATGTACACTGCTATTACTTTTGTATTTGTTCAGATTGTTAATAACAAATTTCATAAGTGAATACACATATTGTGAGGTTACAGTGAAGATACATAGCTCTTTAAATGTTTGCTCTGCAGGATTATCTTGGATGAGCTCCAGCAGTTACTATGATTACACGCTTTTGTGCAATGAACACTCTTTTACTCAATGATGAGTTACCCCAGAATATGATGCCATACAAAAGCAGATTAGTAGTTGATTTATTTCGGAAATCTCAAGTAGGTAAGTCGCCATCTGGACCAGTGCAACAAATACACATCTCTCTTTTCATACTAAGTGATCACAGCAGATCAGAATTATTTCATATACTTTGTGTACAGTGAAGCTTTAAAATTTCGAAACGCGTGTCTTTCAGTAACAGCTATTTTCAGTGTTGTTGTACTGTCCGCCCCCAGCAGCTGAGTGGTCAGCGCGACAGAATGGCAATTCCAAGGGCCAGGTTCAATTTCCGGCTGGGTCGGAGATTTTCTCCGATCGGAGACTGGGTGTTGTGTTGCCCTTATCATCATCATTTCATCCCCATCGACGAGCAAGTCGCCGAAGTGGCGTCAAATCGAAAGACTTGCACCCGGCGAACGGTCTACCCGAGCGTTGCTGTACCAAGATGACGATGGTGGAGACCGTTCTTTGAGGAAAGCATGACCACCGGCTGCGAGAGACTTGTTGAAGAAAGAGTAAAACGTCGGACCCCTCACTCCCTGCCCTGGATTTAGCAACCTATGCCTACCCCTTCCACTGGATTCGATTTCATTTCCTGCGCACCTGCTTTTCACAGACGCCGCGATGTCGATGTAAGACGGGAGGAAGCGGTGATCGACGTCTGCAGGGGCGGAGGCAAGCGCTCTTCGAACGTAGTTGCCAAAACGATTCGATTATTTACTGTCGGATACATCACGCCTGGAGAGTAGAAAACGTCACTTGGAAAATACAGGGAGTATCAAAAAGAATCACTCGATTTGGCGCGTCTTTATTTACGATGAACGGGAAATTCAAACAGTTTTTTTTTCATACTTCGTCGATGGTCGAAGTAGAGAGGATATAAAATGTAGACTGGCAATGGCAAGGAAAGCGTTTCTGAAGAAGAAAAATTTGTTAACAGCGAGTATAGATTTGAATGTCAGGAAGTCGTTTCTGAAAGTATTTGTATGGACTGTAGCCATGTATGGAAGTGAAACGTGGACAATAAATAGTTTAGACGAGAAGAGAATAGAAGCTTTCGAAATGTGGTGCTACAGAAGAATGCTGTAGATGGGTAGATCACGTAACTAATGAGGAGGTATTGAATAGAATTGGGGAGAAGAGGAGCTTGTGGCACAACTTGACTAGAAGAAGGGATCGGTGGGTAGGACATGTTCTGAGACATCGAGGGATCACCAATTTAGTATTGGAGGGCAGCGCGGAGGGTAAAAATCGTAGAGGGAGACCAAGAGATGAATACACTAAGCAGATTCAGAAGGATGTAGGCTGCAGTAGGTACTGGGAAATGAAGAAGCTTGCACAGGATAGAGTAGCATGGAGAGCTGCTTCGAACCAGTCTCAGGACTGAAGTCCGCAACAACAACAACCTCTTCGTAGGTGTTCAATACGCTCCCTTGAGGTGCATGGCATATGTCAATGCGGTATTCGAACTGTTCCCACACAGCAGCGAGCATGTCTTTTGTTACAGCTTCCACGGCTGCTGTTCAAATGTTCAAATGGCTCTAAGCACTGTGGGACTTAGAATCTGAGGTCATCAGTCCCCAAGACTTAGAACTACTTAAACCTAACTAACCTAAGGACATCACACACACCCATGCCCAGGCGGTGTTCGAGGCTGCGACCGTATTAGCAGCGCGGTTCCGGACTGAAGGACCTAGAACGGCTGGGTCACAGCGGCCGGCTAAGAATTTTAATGAATCAAACTCCTTTTGGTTAGACCCCCCGCTTTCAAATGATTATCAGTCACAATATACTCTGAGTAATGGGACTGCAAGACCGAAAGGTCAGAAGCTGATGGCTTCCCCGCATCTTTACTTTTGGAAAGATATCAGTTTTAGACCCTGAAATAACGTCAGACTTAAAGTTTCAGTTAATATCACGAATTTATAGCACATTACTTATATGGATATATGTAATTGACTAGCTATAAATCTGGGATATTAATATTCCAATATATTTCAGTTAAAATATTATATACAGGGTGTTACAAAAAGGTACGGCCAAACTTTCAGGAAACATTCCTCACACACAAAGAAAGAAAATATGTTACGTGGACATGTGTCCGGAAACGCTTACTTTTCATGTTAGAGCACATTTTATTACTTCTATTCAAATCACGTTAATCATGGAATGGAAACACACAGCAACAGAACGTACCAGCGTGACTTCAAACACTTTGTTACAGGAAATGTTCAAAATGTCCCCCGTTAGCGAGGGTACATGCATCCACCTTCCGTCGAAGGAATTCCTGATGCGTTGATGCAGCCCTGGAGAATGGCGTATTGTATCACAGCCGTCCACAATACGAGAACGAAGAGTTTCTACATTTGGTACCGGGGTTGCGTAGACAAGAGCTTTCAACTGGCCCCCATAAATGAAAGTCAAGAGGTTTGAGGTCAGGAGAGCGTGGAGGCCATGGAATTGGTCCGCGTCTACCAATCCAGCGGTCACCGAATCTGTTGTTGAGAAGCGTACGAACACTTGGACTGAAATGTGCAGGAGCTCCATCGTGCATGAACCACATATTGTGTCGTACTTGTAAAGGCACATGTTCTAGCAGCACAGGTAGAGTATCCCGTATGAAATCATGAAAACGTGCTCCATTGAGGGTAGGTGGAAGAAACTAAAATGTGCTCTAACATGGAAATTAAGCGTTTCCGGACACATGTCCACATAACATCTTTTCTTTATTTGTGTGTGAGGAATGTTTCCTGAAAGTTTGGCCGTACATTTTTGTAACACCCTATATATATATATATATATATATATATATATATATGGTGGTCGAAGTAGAGAGGATATAAAATGTAGACTGGCAATGGCAAGGAAAGCATTTCTGAAGAAGTCGAGTATAGACGCTTAAAGTAGTAAACGAGTTTTGCTATTTGGGAAGCAAAATAACTGATGATGGTCGAAGTAGAGAGGATATAAAATGTAGACTGGCAATGGCAAGGAAAGCGTTTCTGAAGGAGAGAAATTTGTTAACGTTGAGTATAGATTTAAGTGTGAGGAAGTCGTTTCTGGAAGTATTTGTATGGGGTGTAGCAATGTATGGAAGTGGAACATTGACGATGAATAGTTTAGACAAGAATAGAAGCTTTCGAAATGTGGTGCTACAGAAGAATGCTGAAGATTGGATGGGTAGATCACCTAACTAATGAGGAGGTACTGAATAGAATTTGGGCCTTTGTGGCACAACTTGACTAGGAGAAAGGATCGGTTGGTAGGAAATGTTGTGAGGCATCAAGGGATCACCAATTTAGTATTGGAGGGCAGCGTGGAGGGTAAAAATCGTAGAGGGAGACCAAGAGATGAATACAATAAGCAGATTCAGAAGGATGTAGGTTGCAGTAGGTACTGGGAGATGAAGCAGCTTGCACAGGATAGAGTAGCATGGAGAGCTGCATCAAACCAGTCTCAGGACTGAAGACCACAACACACACACACACACACACACACACACACACACACACACACACACACTCACGTACGCACACACACACACACACACACACACACACACATATATATATATATATATATATATATATATATATATATATATATATATAAAATTTACCCTCTCGTACAGGGAACTCTGGTTATTTTCTCCTCATATGATGTAAGTTTGTTGTGCCTCTTTCCGTTTTTAATATTGACCGTTATAGTTCACTGATACCGCAGTTAACAAGATGCTTATAAACAAGGATGATACCCTTCTCGAAAACAACTGAAGTCTATGAACAACAGCGAGAAACTCCTGTGCCGACCACGTAGCGCCAAGTCTTGCACGTGCACGCGTTCCGTCTAATAGACCACGCCACACGACACTAGCTACGTTATGGTGTCTCCAGTGCTGAACCGATTCTTATGTTACGGATTTGTTGCTCGTTTCTAACTGTAGGCATAGTTATTGAAATAGTGCTGCTCGCTTCCACGAATTTCTATAATTGCCAATATTTTAAAACAATGGAAATTCTACGAATTAACATTACTCGTTTCTTAAAAAAGTTGTATTTGAAAACGAAAAATTTCAGTAACGCTGGTATTGGACATTGATATGCCAGTTTTTATACCTTTTGATTAGTAAAAAAAAAATTAAGGAAACCTGTTGCGAGCGGGAGTAAGGAAATAGGAAAAAATACCGGGTATTCAGAAGTAAAATACCGATGTGGGATTCAACCACATTGTTTTTCCCATCGCTTTCCCGTACCAGATTTCCCTGCCTCATAAAAAATCTGAAGAGGTTCTGGGAATCGAGCCCGGGTCTTTCCGCACAAAAGCCGAGGACGCTAAACATCCGCCTACGGATTGGGATTAGAAAAATTTCATAACATTGTCTCCTCTGTGTTTGTAGTATTAGTGGCCAACACCGTACGCCACAAAACAACGGGAGAATTCCGTGCTGGAAGCTGGCTAGTCACGTGTTGGTTGGCGCCCCATGTGAGCTTTCTCGCACGAGGCCCGACGGAGCTCACAAAGGCCCCCCCGCTGCCTTTTGTTGGGTGTCGGTTCTGAAAGCGCGCACCTACGGCGCCGTTTCTAGGAACGGTAGCTGCCTGTGACGTCAGCAGCCAGTGTGTGTGTGTATGTGTGTGGGTGGGTGGGTGTGACAGGACCGCCTCTGGCATCGTGGCTTCCCTGCTTGTCAATCCGCGACGCCGTCACAGAATCGATACACGCCTCTGCTATCTACGCACTAGCTGAGCCCTTGCGAGCCAGCCACACAGAAGATAAGAGGTTAACGTAGGACCCACACCCCGATTTCAGAATAACGGGTCTGCTTTGTTTCCGACCAGTTAACGAGTACTCCCAGTTCCATGTCTACGTCCGTATCATTACAGTCACATGTAAATGAGTTGACATAAGACGTTATCTTAGCAGACAGGTCAAGGAATGGTAAACGTAAGTTTATAGCATTTGCAGACTTAGAGAAAGCTTTTGACAGTGTTGACTGGAATATTCACTTTGAAATTCTGAAGGTAGCAGCGTAAAATACAGGGAGAGAAATGCTATTTGTACAGAAACCAGAGCAGGCCGCTGTAGCCGAGCGTTTCTAGGTGAGACCTGGTGGTCAAGAAAGGCAGGATTCGGTTACGATTGTGGACGGCGCCGTAATCAGTTACTATTGGCTGGCTTTTCTTTTAATCACACACAATTTATTTAAAATCAACAACAAATTAAAATAATGGCAATAATTTAGGAATTGTCTCACGGCTGGAAGAACTTAATGGCAATTAATTACTAATTTATTAAACTTGCTGCAACTTACAATTATAGTTATTAAAATATAATTGACAAGTGTCCAAGGTCTTAAAGCTCGCTGCAAAAATACAATTGCCAAAGAAAAATTTTAAGACACGTAGCGACAGTCATGGCTGAAGGCCTTAATCGTAATAGATTAACAATTGTTTAACTTGTTTGCAACTTACAAACTACAGTTATTGAAACATTGAAAACAAATCACCAAGGTCTTAAAGGTTAACAGCTAAAATACAATTGCCACATTAGAATTTTAAGACAAGTAGCGACAGTCACGGCTGAAGGCCTTCAACGCCAAGAATGACAATTATGTAAAAAATTTAACGAACATACTGCCAAACAGCAAGGCAATAGCAAAAGATAATTTAAAAGCCAGGCAACTGATCACCAAACAGGTGAGACAAAATGATAGTAAACTTGGCAGCACAACCGTTTAAACTTGGTGTATCGCCAAGAATGGCAATTATACTAAAAAAATTTAGAAACATAGAGTAAAACAGCAAGTATAATAACAAGGTTAATTCGAAAGGAGCCGGCCGGTGTGGCCGTGCGGTTAAAGGCGCTTCAGTCTGGAACCGCGTGACCGCTACGGTCGCAGGTTCGAATCCTGCCTCGGGCATGGATGTGTGTGACAGGTTAGTTAGGTTTAATTAGTTCTAAGTTCTAGGCGACTGATGACCTCAGAAGTTGAGTCGCATAGTGCTCAGAGCCATTTGAACCATTTTTGAATTCGAAAGGAGGACCAACTGATCACCAAACAGGTGAGACAAATGATGGTAACTTCGTAATGCAATAATAAAATAATAACACAATAATAAAACACAAGGGCTAGTCACAGATGGTGCTCCAGGAATCGACCTCTGAGTAGGTCACGCCAAAATCACTTTCGCGAGCGCTGCGAAAGGCAGCCAAGAGTTGCATTCACTTCACAAGATGGTAACTAAGACTAGTGGCAGTCTAACATGATAATCTGCTGAAGCTACGTAACGTCCGATAACCAATGCAATGATGGAACACCACAGCAAAGCCGGAACTGGCGGTCAGCACTACGTCCTCAGAATGCTGTGTTTAGACTGTCCGGAGGGAGAAAGAAACAGGAACCGACCTAAAAATCAAGGAAACTGTCAAAACTACACGCCCTACCGGACAGCAGCGACAAGACGAGGAAACATACACTGCCGTTACATACACTAACTTCCAGGGCAGGTCACTGGGGCGTTAGAGGCCACCAGGTAGGAAAAATACCGCTGGTTGAACTTCACAAATAGTAACACATAGAATGCAGCAATTAGTAACAAGAAGTCGGGGAAAGCTAATTAAATGCGCCTTCCCCAAGCACTCCACTCGCTGCTCTTCGTCTCGGCAACACTACGAGCAGTAACACGAACCCAAGTCACTGGAGAATCGCAAGATCTCACGATGGTGGAGGTTTCACTGCTAGGATTGAAATCCACTCAACTTGAAGCTTGTTGGATCCGGTTGACGACTAGGTCGTGTACCCTCGCCAACACAGCCCTTCCATCTGGCAGTGCATGCATGCTGCCAGCGGTCCTGGCGTGTTCTCGCACTGCCCTCTTGGCTCCTCCAGAGTCCCCAACCGAACAGCCCACTCACACGACCCGGAATAAGAACGACGTCACCCCCAAGATAGGGCCACAGTTGTTACATATCGATAACGCTGCTGCTGCCACTTGTGGACAGCCAACACTTGCGAAACCGAGTGGCACCAGCCAAAATAAGAAGAATACAAACAACCGCAACCCTGTGAAATAAAAAAATACAGTCTGGCCTCTAGCAGAGGACGGAAACCTACAAAACGACCAAAGAGCTGCAGCACAGCTCACCAGCCTCTTCAGTCCAGAACCACCCCGCTGCTACGATTGCAGGTTCGAATCCTGCCTCAGGCTTGGATGTGTGTGATGTCCTTAGGTTTAAGTAGTTCTAAGTTCTAGGGGACTGATGACCTCAGATGTTAAGTCCCATAGTGCTTAGAGCCATTTGAACTATTTTTGAACAGAAACCAGATGGCAGCAGTAAGGGTCGAGGGTCAGGAAAGGGAAGCAGTGCTTGAGAAGGAACTGATACACATATGTAGCCTACCATTGGTTATTCAGTCTGTACATTGGGCAAGCAGTAAAGGAAACAAGAGAAAAATTTTTGAGTAGGAATTACAGTGCAGGGGGAAGAAATAAAAACTTCGAGGTTCGCCAATGAGACTGTAATTGTCTCAGCGACAGCAAAGGACGTGGAAGAGCAGTTAAACGGAATGGACTGTGTCTCGAAAGGAAAACATAAGAGGAACATCAAAAGCAAAACTAGGATAAAGAAATGTAGTCGAATTAAATTAGGTGATGGGTCAAATGGCTCTGAGCACTATGCGACTTAACTTATGAGGTCATCAGTCGCCTAGAACTTAGAACTAATTAAACCTAACTAACCTAAGGACATCACACACATCCTTGCCCGAGGCAGGATTCGAACCTGCGACCGTAGCGGTCGCTCGGCTCCAGACTGTAGCGCCTAGAACCGCACGGCCACTCCGGCCGGCAAATTAGATGATACTGAGGGAAATACATTAGCAAGCGAGTGACTTAAAGTAGTAGATGAGTTTTGCTACTTGGGGGGCAAAATAGCTGTTAATTGCTGAAGTAGATGGGATGTAAAACGTAGACTGGCAATGGCAAGAAAAGAGTTTCTGAAGAAGAGAAATTTATTAATGTCGAGTATAGATTTAAGTGTCAGGGAGTCTGAAAGTATTTTTCTGGAGTGTAGCCATGTATGAAAGTGAAACATGGAGGATTAAGTCTTTAGTCAAGAAGAGAATTCAAGCTTTTGAAATGTGGTGCTATAGAAGAATGTTGAAGATTAGGTGGGTATATCACGTAACTAATGAGGAGGTACTGAATAGAATTAGGGACCAAGGAAATTTGTGGCTCAACCTGACTAGAACAGGGTGTATACGACCCGGGACAACCAGAAGATCCGGGAAAAACCCGGGAATTTTTTCATGCGGGAGAAAACCGGGAGAAACCCGGGAATTTTTCCATTGTTTTAGTTTTCAGTTTAATTTTTTGGATTTTGACTGGTAAGAACCAATACTCTAACAAAGAATATTACTGTATCCTGCTTCTGCAGAATAATACTGCAGGAACAAAACACGAAGGAGAGAAAAAAAAACGAAAATGAAACTTAAGTCGCAAAGGAAATGGGCTGTATACAACAAAACACAGTGCTTATACAAGCGTCTGCCAACAGCAAAGTGTGTCAAACGCTTCAGGAAGGCTGTGCAATGCTTCTTAACAAAAAATTGTATCCGATGAGCGTGACGTGACAGCTGTTTACATTAAAATCGTTTCAATGCAAGATGTTTTAATGTTTTACACGTACGAACATAGGGCCTTCCTGCGTCATTGTAGCTGCGCAAGTGCAGTGACACGTGTTATCTGGCGCTGTCTGGCAACTGCTGAACCGAACCTATTTCTAACAGGTCACAGGAAAATATTGCGAATGGTGGTTTGAAAAGCGTTACGTTGAAAGTTAATTTCCTTTTATGAAAGATGGACTACGTTCGAGAATGTACGACGAATTTCGTAAATCACAGAGCGTTTGACTCTCATTTAAAAATCAACTCTTTGGGGACGACCATCTAGAAGAATTTCGAGCCCAGGAGATCAGACATTTACGTCTTTATTAATAATTTTATTGGCACATTTATGTGATGGATCTTAAAGTGTAACACGCTCAAAAGAGATCAGCATTATACACTCCTGGAAATGGAAAAAAGAACACATTGACACCGGTGTGTCAGACCCACCATACTTGCTCCGGACACTGCGAGAGGGCTGTAAAAGCAATGATCACACGCACGGCACAGCGGACACACCAGGAACCGCGGTGTTGGCCGTCGAATGGCGCTAGCTGCGCAGCATTTGTGCACCGCCACCGTCAGTGTCAGCCAGTTTGCCGTGGCATACGGAGCTCCATCGCAGTCTTTAACACTGGTAGCATGCCGCGACAGCGTGGACGTGAACCGTATGTGCAGTTGACGGACTTTGAGCGAGGGCGTATAGTGGGCATGCGGGAGGCCGGGTGGACGTACCGCCGAATTGCTCAACACGTGGGGCGTGAGGTCTCCACAGTACATCGATGTTGTCGCCAGTGGTCGGCGGAAGGTGCACGTGCCCGTCGACCTGGGACCGGACCGCAGAGACGCACGAATGCACGCCAAGACCGTAGGATCCTACGCAGTGCCGTAGGGGACCGCACCGCCACTTCCCAGCAAATTTGCGACACTGTTGCTCCTGGGGTATCGGCGAGGACCATTCGCAACCGTCTCCATGAAGCTGGGCTACGGTCCCGCACGCCGTTAGGCCGTCTTCCGCTCACGCCCCAACATCGTGCAGCCCGCCTCCAGTGGTGTCGCGACAGGCGTGAATGGAGGGACGAATGGAGACGTGTCGTCTTCAGCGATGAGAGTCGCTTCTGCCTTGGTGCCAATGATGGTCGTATGCGTGTTTGGCGCCGTGCAGGTGAGCGCCACAATCAGGACTGCATACGACCGAGGCACACAGGGCCAACACCCGGCATCATGGTGTGGGGAGCGATCTCCTACACTGGCCGTACACCACTGGTGATCGTCGAGGGGACACTGAATAGTGCACGGTACATCCAAACCGTCATCGAACCCATCGTTCTACCATTCCTAGACCGGCAAGGGAACTTGCTGTTCCAACAGGACAATGCACGTCCGCATGTATCCCGTGCCACCCAACGTGCTCTAGAAGGTGTAAGTCAACTACCCTGGCCAGCAAGATCTCCGGATCTGTCCCCCATTGAGCATGTTTGGGACTGGATGAAGCGTCGTCTCACGCGGTCTGCACGTCCAGCACGAACGCTGGTCCAACTGAGGCGCCAGGTGGAAATGGCATGGCAAGCCGTTCCACAGGACTACATCCAGCATCTCTACGATCGTCTCCATGGGAGAATAGCAGGCTGCATTGCTGCGAAAGGTGGATATACACTGTACTAGTGCCGACATTGTGCATGCTCTGTTGCCTGTGTCTTTGTGCCTGTGGTTCTGTCAGTGTGATCATGTGATGTATCTGACCCCAGTAATGTGTCAATAAAGTTTCCCGTTCCTGGGACAATGAATTCACGGTGTTCTTATTTCAATTTCCAGGAGTGTATGTGGAAGCTTAGCTTCTCTTGCAGCTTATTAAGCTTCGAGACCAATATTGTATGTGAAAGCTTTGCTTTTGTTGTAGCAACAATATGTATATTAATTTAAACCATTAACTTTTCTTATTTGTGCGCTACTTAAGAGTGATCTTCCTATTAACTGACTACATCACATGTCCTATGCTGTCATCAGCTGGCGTGATCACGTGACATGAGCTGTGACTGGCTTACGAAATCGCGTCGCAATCTCGATTTCAATGCTTCGGAAAGTAGCATGCGGTGTTTGGTGGAATTCGAATTTACACTTTCGTAACACGAAAATAGGGAGCGTACATGTTGCTGCACATCAAAGATCTTTCCGAAACGTGTTTTTTCCCCACTGAGTTTCATTTTCTGAAGTGCTGGGTAATTCTACGTCAGTGTAGAAGACCATAAACAATCAAAGGATTGGTAAGTTTTACAGTGCCGAGGAACAGTATACCGTCACTTAACGCGGAAAAAGTGTATTTAAAAAAAATGTTGAAATGTGTGTGTAATCTTATGGTACTTAACTGCTAAGGTCATCAGTCCCTAAACTTACACACTACTTAACCGAAATTATCCTAAGGACAAACAGACATACCCATGGCCGAGGGAGGACTCGAACCTCCGCTGGGACCAGCCGCACAGTCCATGACTGCAGCGTCCAAGACCGCTCGGCTAATGCCGCGCGGCAAAGTGTATTTTCATCTGGAAAAAAGTGTATTTCCAGCCGGGAAATCCGGGAACTTTTTTTTTTCGTTGTGTATGTATACACCCTGTAGGATCGACTGATAGGACACATTCTGAAACATCAAGGAATCGCAAATTTCGTATTGCAGGGCAGTCGGTGAGGAGGGGGGGGGGTGGGGGGGTGTAAAAATCAAGGAGACCAAAAGATGAATACAGTAAGCAGATTCAGAAGGATGTAGGTTGCAGTAGGTACTGGGAGATGAAGAAGCTTGCACAGGATAGAGTAGTGTTGTGTACATACTTCCGTGTAGTCAGCGCGTACACAACTTTCCCAATAGAGTGCGCCCCGCTAAGCACAACAGCGCAGGCGCAGCGCTCGTCCGTCTCCGCACTACGAGATGGCGCTGCCATAAAGACGGACCAAATTCTGCTTCCACCGATCCGCGTATTAATATGTAATGCAGCCAATGAGATTGCTGCTAACGTAGAACCTTTTCTCCTAGCGGATCACACTCGCGCAGTGATACCTGAACGCTTGAGGTATTATAATGAGTGTACAGACCTCCGATTAGTCATTCTGCATTAGTCTGCCTTAGTCTGCATTAGTCTGCATTTGTCTGTACCAGTCTATAGTCAAGTTTCAGTCTGCGCTTAATAAGATTATCATATTCCTGTACATAGCCATGAAGATAAATGTATAGACACTTTGTCAAGTATCAGAGGTATGTGAGAATAAGATTAACGTACCAAGACCAAAGGAACTTCAGATTGTCAATTGTAAATAGCATCCAGAATCAAGTTAAGTAAATTTTATGCTTTTTATTATTTTAATAAATGTGTGTGAAAATTAAGCAAGTTCTGTTTAAAGTTGGTCACCGTCAATCTGCTACTCTAAACGTGCAAATGGCATTTCTGTCGTCTGATGTAATGGCAGAAGAGTAACACGCCACGATAAGACCACGAGACATATTGCTGACACTCGCCTACTTCGTTAGAGCGACAAGTCAAATAATCTGATGGTGTGTGTACCGAAGGTCTTACAGTACACACACCACACAGCTCCTTATGCAAGCAGTTGTTCGGTTTGGCAATGATTGATAATGCGAGGGTTGTCCAGAAACTAAATTTCCGATCGGTCGCTAAGTGGAAACCACAGTGAAAATCAGAAACAATTGTTTGCAAGAGTTAGCTACTTCTCTACATAGTCGCCGCTCCGACTTAGACATTTGTCGGTGCGTTATACCAAATTTCCAACACCATCATCAAAGAAGGCAGCCGCCTGTGCTTTCCAATAATTCTCTACACTGGTGCCCCAGTGTTATTTTCGTGTCCAACGTTTCATGTGAGCAGAGATGATACTCAGGGTGAGCCAGTTAGGGCGGTGTTGTGGGTGATCGAACACTTCCCGTCGAAAAGGCTGCAGGAGCGTCTTCACTGCCCCTGCAGGGTGCGGCTGAGAATTGCCACGAAGAAGGAAGTGCGTGGCAGCTGTGTTAGGCGGGCTGCATTCATTAAGGCGAAGCCTCTCAGCAGGCCCTCCTACTTGGCGGGAGACATCGTTGTTCTGGGCACCTTTACTCGCTCACAGTGCGCCCACAACTGAATAGAGCGTGTTGATGCGATCGACGGTCATACTAGAGACACTACCCAACACATCTGTGCAAAGCGTCATCGGGTTTTCACTCTGGTGTCCATTTCGCGACCGATCGGAACTTACTTTCTGGGCAAGCCTCGTAGAACTGTTGGATGTCGTACTGAGGGATATCGTGCCAAATTCTGTCCAGCTAGCGCATTAGATCGTCAAAATCTCGAGCTGGCTAGAGGGCTCTGCCTATAAAGGTAGGGTCTAGAAAGCATGAATACAACTAGAAGAACTCTCGCCGTGTGCGGTCAGGCATTACTTTGCTGAAATGTAAGCCTAAGTTACCTGTCCTGCTCATATACAACCGTCCGCTCGACGAAAGGTCCGTACCCAAAGACTATACAGGGTGAGTCACCTAACGTTACCGCTGGATATATTTCGTAAACCACATCAAATATTCACGAACCCGATTCCACAGACCGAACGTGAGGAGAGGGGCTAGTGTAATTGTTTAATACAAACCAAACAAAAGTGCACGGAAGTATGTTTTTTAACACAAACCTACGTTTTCCTAAATGGAACCCCGTTAGTTTTGTTAGCACATCTGAACATATAAACAAATACGTAATCAGTGCCGTTTGTTGCATTATAAAATGTTAATTACATCCGGAGATATTGTAACCTAAATTTGACGCTTGACAGGATGTTCGACGGGCGTTTCATAGGACGTGGAGGACGCATAAATTGGCCAGCCCGTTCTCCAGATCTTACACCTCTGGACTTCTTTCTGTGGGGTACGTTAAAGGAGAATGTGTACCGTGATGTGCCTACAACCCCAGAGGATATGAAACAGCGTATTGTGGCAGCCTGCGGCGACATTACACCAGATGTACTGCGGCGTGTACGACATTCGTTACGCCAGAGATTGCAATTGTGTGCAGCAAATGATGGCCACCACATTGAACATCTATTGGCCTGACATGTCGGGACACACTCTATTCCACTCCGCAATTGAAAACGGAAACCACGTGTGTACGTGTACCTCACCCCTCATGGTAATGTACATGTGCGTCAGTGAAAAAGACCAATAAAAAGGTGTTAGCATATGGACGTAATGTGCTGTTCCAGTCTCTTCTGTACCTAAGGTCCATCACCGTTCCCTTTGGATCCCTACGTAATTCGGTGCTCTCCGATACACACGATCGAACAGCGGAGGAGTGGTACTCAAGCGTCAACTTTAGGTTACAATATCTCAAGATGTAATTAACATTTTACAATGCAACAAACGGCACTGATTACGTATTTGTTTATATGTTCAGATGTGCTAACAAAACTAACGGGGTTCCATTTAAAAATCGTAGGTTTGTGTTAAAAAACATACTTCCGTGCATTTTTTTATGATTTGTATTAACCAGTTACACTAGCCCCTCTCCTCACGTTCGGTCTGTGGAATCGATTCGTCAGTATTTGATGTGGTTTACGAAATATATCCAGCGGTAACGTTAGGTGACTCACCCTGTATAGTTGCACAGGTCACACCAATATTCAAGAAAGGTAGTAGGAGTAATCCACTTAATTACAGGCCAATATCGTTGACGTCGATATACAGCAGGATTTTGGAACATACATTGTGTTCGAACATTATGAATTACCTCGAAGAAAACTGTCTATCGACACACTGTCAACATGGGTTTAGAAAACATCGATCCTGTGAAACACAACAAGCTTTTCATTCGCATGAACTGTTGAATGCTATTGACAAGGGATTTCAGATCGATTCCGTACTTCTGGATTTCCGGAAGGCTTTTGACACTGTACCACACAACCGGCTTGTAGTGAAATTGCGTGCTTATGGAATATTGTCTCAGTTATGTGACTGGATTTGTGATTTCCTCTCAGAGAGGTCACAGTTCGTAGTAATTGACGGAAAGTCATCGAGTAGAACAGAAGTGATTTCAGGCGTTCCCCAGGGTAGTGTTATAGGCCCTTTGGTGTTCTTTTCTATATAAACTATTTTGGAGACAATCTGGGCAGCCGTCTTCGGTTGTTTGCAGATGACGCTGTCGTTTATCGACTAATAAAGTCACCAGAAGATCAAAACAAATTGCAAAACTTTTTAGAAAAGATATCCGAATGGTGCGAAAAATGGCAGTTGAGCCTAAATAACGGAAAGTGTGAGGTCATCCACATGAGTGCTAAAAGGAACTCGTTAAACTTCGGTTACACGATAAATCAGTCTGATCTAAAAGCCGTAAATTCTAGATACCTAGGTATTACAATTGCAAACAACGTAAACTGGAAAGAACACATAGAAAATGTTGTGGGGAAGGCTAACCAAAGGCTGCGTTTTATTGGCAGGACACTTAGAAAATGTAACATACCAACTAAACAGATCGCCTACACTACGCTTGTCCGTCATCTTTTAGAATACTGCTGCGCGGTGTGGTATCCTTACCAGATAGGACTGACGGAGTACATCGAAAAAGTTTAAAAAATAGCAACACGTTTTGTATTATCGCGAAATATGTGAGAGAGTCTCACAGAAATGATACAGGATTTCGGCTGGACATCATTAAAAGAAAGGCGTCTGTCGTTGCGACGGAATCTTCTCACGAAATTCCAGTCACCAACTTTCTCCTCAGAATCCGAAAATATATTTTGTTGACACCGAGCTACATAGGGAGGAACGATTACCACGATAGAAAAGGGAAAATAAGAGCTCTTACGGAAAGATATAGGTGTTCGTTCTTTCCGCGCTTTATACGAGATTGGAATAATAGAGAATTGTGAAGGTGGTTCCATGAACCCTCAGCCACGCACTTAAATGTGATTTGCAGAGTATCCATGTAGATGTAGATGCTATGGAAAGAATCGTCACCCCAGACTATCAATCCTGATTGCTGGCCGTTTTTTTGGTCATCAGTCTTCTGACTGTTTTGATGCGGCCCGCCACGAATTCCTTTCCTGTGCTAACCTCTTCATCTCAGAGTAGCACTTGCAACCTACGTCCTCAATTACTTGCTTGACGTATTCCAATCTCTGTCCTCCTCTACAGTTTTTGCCCTCTACAGCTCCCTCTAGTACCATGGAAGTCATTCCCTCGTGTCTTGGCAGATGTCCTATCATCCTGTCCCTTCTCCTTATCAGTGTTTTCCACATATTCCTTACCTCTCCGATTCTGCGTAGAACCTCCTCATTCCTTACCTTATCAGTCCACCTAATTTTCAACATTCGTCTATAGCACCACATCTCAAATGCTTCGATTCTCTTCTGTTCTGGTTTTCCCACAGTCCATGTTTCACATGCTGCACTCCAGACGTACATCCTCAGAAATTTCTTCCTCAAATTAAGGCCGGTATTTGATATTAGTAGACTTCCCTAATATCCCTCGGCCAGAAGTGCCTTTTTTGCCATGGAGAGTCCGCTTTTGATGTCCTCCTTGCTCCGTCTGTCATTGGTTATTTTACTGCCTAGGTAGCAGAATTCCTTAACTTCGTTGACTTCGTGACCCTCAATCCTGATGTTAAGTTTCTCGCTGTTCTCATTTCTACTACTTCTCATTACCTTCGTCTTTCTCCGATTTACTCTCAAACCATACTGTGTACTCATTAGACTGTTCATTCTGTTCAGCAGATCATTTAATTCTTCTTCACTTTCACTCAGGATAGCAATGTCATCAGCGAATCGTATCATTGATATCCTTTCACCTTGTATTTTCATTCCACCTTTCTTTTATTTCCATCATTGCTTCCTCGATGTACAGATTGAAGAGTAGGGGCGAAAGGCTACAGCATTGTCTTACACCCTTCTTAATACGAGCACTTCGTTCTTCATCGTCCACTCTTATTATTCCCTCTTGGTTGTTGTACATATTGTATATGACCCGTCTCTCCCTATAGCTTACCCCTACTTTTTTCAGAATCTCGAACAGCTTGCACCATTTTATATTGTCGAACGCTTTTTCCAGGTCGACAAATCCTATGAAAGTGTCTTGATTTTTCTTTAGCCTTGCTTCCATTATTAGCCGTAACGTCAGAATTGCCTCTCTCATCCCTTTACTTTTCCTAAAGCCAAACTGATCGTCAACTAGCGCATTCTAAATTTTCTTTTCCATTCTCCTGTATATTATTCTTGTAAGCAGCTTCGATGCATGAGCTGTTAAGCTGATTGTGCGATAATTCTCGCATTTGTCAGCTCTTGCCGTCTTCGGAATTGTGTGGATGATGCTTTTCCGAAAGTCAGATGATATATCGCCAGACTCATATATTCTAAACACCAACGTGAATAGTCGTTTTGTTGCCACTTCCCCCAATGATTTTAGAAATTCTGATGGAATGTTATCTATCTCTTCTGCCTTATTTGACCGTAAGACCTCCAAAGCTCTTTTAAATTCCGATTCTAATACTGGATCCCCTATCTCTTCTAAATCGACTCATATTTCTTCTTCTATCACATCAGACAAATCTTCACCCTCATAGAGGCTTTCAATGTATTCTTTCCACCTATCTGCTCTCTCCTCTGCATTTAACAGTGCAATTCCCGTTGCACTCTTAATGTTACCACCGTTGCTTTTAATGTCACCAAAGGTTGTTTTGACTTTCCTGTATGCTGAGTCTGTCCTTCCGACAATCATATCTTTTTCGATGTCTTCACCTTTTTCCTGCAGCCATTTCGTCTTAGCTTCCCTGCACTTCCTATATATTTCATTTCTCAGCGACTTGTATTTCTGTATTCTTGGCCGTAAGGTGGGCTAGAGTCAGGTTGTTATGCCACCGTTGTCCAGGACGTCCCGAGATAGGTCTTCAACTTAGCATCTCTTTGACAGGAATAGAATCGCCTTCAGTGATGTGTCCTGCTTCGCACTCAGCTTCGATGACCGTGCGAATAATTGCCTGGAAGCACCTCAGACAGCAGTGGTGTACCAACCTGACTGTCACTCGCCATTCGGTACGCAAACCAGCAGCGGTCTCTGGTGGCGTTCCTGTTTATGTTAGGACGCCTTTGGTTGTCATCTGCGGCACCCTTACAGCACGGTGATACGTTGACGATATTCTGCATCCCGTTTTATTGTCCTTCGTGGAAAACCAACCTGGGATTATATTTCAGCAAGATACACTACTGGCCATTAAAATTGCTACACCACGAAGATGACGTGCTACATACGCGAAATTTAACCGACAGGAACAAGATGCTGTGATATGCAAATGATTAGCTTTTCAGAGCATTCACACAAGGTTCACGCCGGTGGCGACACCTACAACGTGCTGACATGAGGAAATTTTCCAACCGATTTCTCATACACAAACATCAGTTGATCGACGTTGCCTGGTGAAACGTTGTTGTGATGCCTCGTGTAAAGATTGTAGCCTATCGCGATTGCGGTTTATCGTATCGCGACATTGCTGCTCGCGTTAGTCGAGATCCAGTGACTGTTAGCAGAATATGGATTTGATGCATTAAAGAGGGTAATACGGAACGCCGTTCTGCTCACTAGCAGTCGAGGTGAAAGGCATCTTACCCGCATAGCTGTAAAGGATCGTGCAGCCCGTCTCGATCCCGGAGTCAACAGATGGATACGTTTGCGAGACAACAATCATCTGCACGAACAGTTCGACGACGTTTGCAGCAGCGTACTCTATCAGCTCGGAGACCATGGCTGCGGTTACCCTTGACGCTGCATCAAAGGTTCTGTGTACAGCATCATGATGGTCGCATCCGTGTTTGGCGACATCGCGGTGAACGCACATTGGAAGCGTGTATTCGTCATCGCCATACTGGCGTATCACCCGGCGTGATGGTATGGGGTGCCATTGGTTACCTCTTGTTCGCATTGACGGCACTTTGAACAGTGGACGCTACACTTCAGATGTGTTACGACCCGTGGCTCTACCCTTCATTCGATCCCTGCGAAACCCTACATTTCAGCAGGATAATGCACGACCGCATGTTGCACGCCCTGTACGGGCCTTTCTGGATACAGAAAATGTTCGACTGCTGCCCTGGCCAGCACATTCTCCAGATCTCTCACCGATTGAAAACGTCTGGTCAATGGTGGCCGAGCAACCGGCTCCTCACAATACGCCAGTCACTGCTCTTGATGAACTGTGGTATCGTGTTGAAGCTGCATTGGCAGGTATACCTTTACACGCCATCCAAGCTCTCATTGACTCAATGGCCAGGCGTATCAAGGCCGTTTTTACGGCCAGAGGTGGTTGTTCTGGGTACTGATTTCTCAGGATCTGTACACCCAAATTGAGTGAAAATGTAATCACATGTCAGTTCTAGTATAATACGAGGGCTATCCACAAAGTACATTACGTTTTGGGATTAAAAATAAATAAAGTATTGGAAATTTTTTTTATTGTATACAGATGAAAGCTACACTTAAATACTACTTTTCTACATAGTTGACATTTAAATTAAGGCACTTATCGTAGCGATGGACGAGCTCGGAAATTCCTTCGTCGTAAAATTCGGCCGCCTGCGCCTTCAATCACGTGGTTACCTCTTCTTTTGGGACAGAAAACGTGATTTTTGTGGATTTCCTGAAAAGAGGCACTACAATAAACTCTCAAAGGTATTGCCAAACTCTGCACAACCTCAGAAGAGCAATACAAAACAAGCGCAGGGGAAAGTTGGGCTCAAAGATCTTGCTGATTCACGACAACGCCCGGGCCCACACGGCAAATTCCACTCGTGAAGTTCTCGAATCTTTTAAGTGGGAGTTGTTTCCTCACCCACCGTACAGCCCCGACCTGACACCGAGCGACTTGCACTTATTCCCAGCAATGATGATGTGGTTGGCTATGCAGCGTTTTGATGACGACGCACAGCTTCATGAAGAGGTAACCACGTGGTTGAAGGCGCAAGCGGCCGAATTTTACGACGAAGGAATTTCCAGGCTCGTCCATCGCTACGATAAGTGCCTTAATTTAAATGGCAAGTATGTGGAAAAGTAGTATTTAAGTGTGGCTTTCATCTGTATATAATTAAAAAAATTTCCAATACTTTATTTACTTTTAATTCCAAAGCGTAATGTACTTTGTGGATAGCCCTCGTATATTTGTCCAATTAATACCCGTTTATCATCTGCATTTCTTTTTGATGTAGCAATTTTAATGGCCAGTAGTGTAATACTCGGCTGCTAGTGGGGTGAGTTTCTACTACCTGTCTTCGTGCTTACTAAGCCCTAACTTGCCCAGCAATGTCGCCGGATGTCTCCCCAACTGACAATGCTTGGAGCATTCTGGGCAGGGCGCTGCAATCTGCTCGTAATTTTGACGATCTGACGCGCCAGTTGGATAGAATTTGGCACTATATCCCTCACGAGCACATCCGACAACTCTTTCGGTCAATGTCAAGCAGAATAACTGCTTACACAAGAGACAGAGGTCGACCAACGCGCTACTGACCTGCTCAGTTTCTGGGGTTTGGGGGAGGATACCAAACAGCGAGGTCATCGGTCTCACCGGATAATGGAAGGACGGGGAAGGAAGTCGGCCATGCCCTTTCAAAGGAACCATCCCGGGATGTGTCTGGAGCGATTTAGTGAAATCACGGAAAACCTAAATCAGGATGACCGGACGATCAATTTCTGGAAAATTGTAATCATTTGTTTGTCTGTACATCTACCTACTTCCGTTCCATTCCGATTATTCTTTCGAGGTGCGTCGTTCTTTTTTTGTCTTAGAGTGTATTTCAGCCATGCTTTAATTGAACTTGTGGTGTCACCGCCAGACACCACACTTGCTAGGTGGTAGCCTTTAAATCGGCCGCGGTCCGCTAGTATACGACGGACCCGCGTGTCGCCACTGTCAGTGATTGCAGACCGAGCACCGCCACACGGCAGGTCTAGAGACACTTCTTAGCACTCGCCCCAGTTTGCTAGCGATGGTTCACTGACAAATTACGCTCTCATTTGCCGAGACGATAGTTAGCATAGCTTTCAGCTACGTCATTTGCTACGACCTAGCAAGGCGCCATTATCATTTGCTATTTATCTTGTGATGCATGTACCGTCAGAGTGATGTTGACCAATTATGGATTAAAGTTAAGTATTCCAACACCTACGACCTTCTTTGCTAAAGCCTAGCTTCCTTAAATGTTCCAGACCTCACGCCAGGCTGCGTGAGCTTAACGCGTGTCTTTCGGCTACCAATCATAGTGGCTTGGCTGTCTTGCCAATTCACAACAGAACTCAAGGACTCAGTTGATGCATTTATGACTTTTATGGAATGATGACGTGGAGGCATGGACCGACAGCAAAATGTAAATGGTTGAGCCCAGCTGCAGATGAGCTGAAATGGTGTTCGATGTGAAAATAAGTGGAAACTATTTGAAATAGACGGAGAAACGTAAAATGAATTGAGTCCTTAACAGCCGGCCGGAGTGGCCGTGCAGTTCTAGGCGCTACAGTATGGATCCGAGCGACCGCTACGGTCGCAGGTTCGAATCCTGCCTCGGGCATGGCTGTGTGTGATGTCCTTAGGTTAGTTAGGTTTAAGTAGTTCTAAGTTCTAGGGAACTGATGAGCTGAAATGTGAAGTCCCATAGTGCTCAGAGTTGTTTGAACCTTTTTTTGAGTCCTTAACAGATAATCCGAGCCGCGCAGGGTAGGCGCGATGTCTGAGGCATCTTGCTACGGTCCGCGCGGTTTCTCCCGTCGTAGGTTCGAGTACTCCCTCGGGCATGGTTGTATGTGTTGTCCTTAGCGTAAGTTAGTTTAAGTTAGATTAAGTATTGCGTAAGCTTAGGGACCGAGGACGTCACAGTTTGGTCCCATAAAAAAAGATAATCCGAGAATAGGAACAAAAACTGAAAAGAATGTGGAGTAAACGACCAAATCCAGTTGGGCTATAAAAAGCGTAATATTAGAATTCAGTGTTTAGTTTTTGCCCACACTATCCAATACTGACCAAAGATAAAGCAGTTGCAGCAAGATCCATATTCCGAAAAGAATTTCAGAAAAATGGGTCTTGAACTATCTTACATAAAACCAGAATACATTACAAATATAAAACGTGCTTCAAATCCATGGTCACAAATTACAGAAAAGTTATAAGAGTCGATCAATTTAATATCTGGGCGAAGTAATGCAGAACAATAGCCTTCACTTTGAAGCTGACAAACTTCGAGCAAGGAAGATGGAAACGGCCTTTTAGTTGACCAAGGTGTGTACAGTAAGATTTTAAAATTAAAACAGACTTGATCGCAATAGAAGATTTATTAAAAACGACAACCGGCTTCGGTCAGATAGCAACCATCTTCCGACCATATGCACCACGATGGCAGGTGGACGGAGCAGGTATCGTGCGTGTGCAAACGTCAGCTGCTTGCAGTACATCTACAATACCTGCTGCGTCCACCTGCCATCGCGGTGCATATGGACGCTATCAGCTCGAAACTGGTTCCAATTTTCAGTACGAGGGGGGTTCAGTAAGTAATGCTTCACATTTTTATCCTCAGACAATTTCGTCTGATAAATGCCATATTTGTACTTTTACATCGTGGAGTGTTCCCGCTTCAGCCCGGATAGTTTCATGAAGTTCCGATAGGTGACGGTGCTGTACGCAGCCTTCTAAATGGCCTCTGGCAGGGGTGCGCTCCGAACACAGAGTTGTCATTGAGTTATTTTTTGGGCGGAAAAGCAGAGCATCGCAGATATTCATAGGCTCATGCTGAACGTATACGGGAGACCTGGCAGTGAACAAAAGCACAATGTCATTGGGCGAGGTATTCGAAAATCGTTGGCACGCCTGTTTCAAAAAGTCTTGCATATCTGAATCAAGCATGGGAAAAATTTCCTAAGGAACATAAAGTTTCTTTTCCATCTTGTAAATGGATACGTTTTGAGTATAAAGCACATTATTCTGAGCCAGTGAAAACGCAGTAGCTCATTATTGGTGCTTTCACATAGATATTTCAGCTCCTTTACAGTTTCGATAAGGATCCTGTACTTCCCAGTGAATTAGGATATCGTGAAAAATGGCTGTCCATCAATGGCAATAAAATACAAGGTATACTAAAAGTGAAAAAATACATTCGACCTGAGTATATGGAACTTCAGGAGCAATTATTACCAGTAGCAGGGGACACAAACAATGGCAATGATAACGAAGAAGCTTAACTTGTTTTACTGTGTTTTGCTTCACCATTGTTATAATAAGCGCAGCTACAACTCAGAATGTGTATAAAACGGTAATAGTCCCGTTTGAAGTCGCAGTTCACCATGTTCATCGATTTTACAATGAAATCAACACGTTTCTCCAAGTATAGTTATCCTTTACAGTCCATTCCACAAGAAAGTGTACGCGATAATTTTAAATGTAACGTTAACAGCGAAATCTCTGTTAGTGGCCTCGAATCTTTAATCATCTCGCTTTTCCACAGTGTATAGATAAACAGCGTGAGAGTTGAATGTCTTGTCGGTTACGTTTTAAAATGAGTGTAAAATACCTTAAGCGGAGACAGAACGCAATTTTTATCCCTATTCTGCCAATGCTATTTTACCCTTTGAATAGGTACACTTTTCGAAAGAACTGGAAGTGATAAAAGAATGAAATTTTTACTGTATATATATATATATATATTAGTAAAAATTCGTGAGTGAAATTAACATAATAGTTTTGAAGAAAAAAAATTATTCTTTCACTAGTAAAATTTAACTTTTTTTGTACAATAATTATTATAAAACAGTTTCTGATTGTTTGATGGTTCTCAATTTACTTGTAATAACGTATTACCATCTGCAGTACAGATTGACCAAATTTCATGTTTCTAACCCCATTAGTTTCTCAAATAATGGTACCTGAAAGTAATAAAAATGTAGTTTTGAGAAACATCCATTTAAAGTTTAATATTGCAATTCTACTATAGTTATTGATGAGAATTACTTACCACTGATATTTTCCTGCACCATACTGAGCATCATCTGAATCATACTGATCTTCTTTTCTTCTCTTGGTCCCTCTTCTTTTCTGCCTGGCTTCTTTTGTGCATTTTAAATTAGCAATATCTGCTTTGCGGATTCCCTCTTCATCCATTTGCACCAAGGATTTTGCAGTATTTCCACTACGTTTTATCCCCAATAATTCCAAAACATCCAGTTTCCTAATTACACCATCATTGAAGCATAAAGCAGCATCATAAACACCAAATTTGAGGGTTCTAAGCTGAACAAATACGGTTTTCAGTAACCGGGTCCAAATGACAGAATTCACACATACATTTAAATTTTGGGTTTTCCCATGAGGACATTTCTTCAACAAGGTGTCTTTACTAAGGTCTCTAAATATGGGTTTAATTTCATTCATTACCAATGCAGGTAAAGAATGTTTGTGGTCATATCTGGCACTTCTCCTGTACTTGCACCAAGTGTCAGGATCATTCGGGCAAAGTCCGTGCACTGGATTTTCATTTGTGGAAACCTTATGGAAAAAGATAGCCAATATAACATTTTTGATGTTTTCTAAATTACCTACATTTCTTCTTATGGTCAAGCCATAATAATTCTGTAATCTATTTCAACATTTGTCAGGCAACCTTTACTACCTATCTTCTCAACAATACTATTTTTGACATTTCTTTCAATAATCTTCTCAATTTGGAGCCCATTCTCTCTTGGACATGCCCAATTCACTCTAATATAGAAATTGTGACATTAGGACCATACGGTTGTTCTGCACATACCCGGTCATAAGCCTTACTGTCAGCGTCCCCAGATTGCACAGAGCGCCAGGAAAACGATCATATCTCACGAAAAAGTTGTCGTATTTATATAAAACAAAAACTGTTTCACGCAGGAGAGACCAGGAATTTCAAGTAAGCTAAAATCTAAAAATCGAATTTTTGAAGCCCTTCTGTCTCCCCTTAAAAGCATCACGAGGCCGTGTTTCTTGTAAATCGTCCTTTTTGGCCTGCCCTCCTCTTTCAAAAGCCTGGTGTACGAAGCGTGAAAGGTTGCTTCAACGGACTCTCAATGACCCGGCAAAAGAGTACGTTTGGGGATGTTTCTCTGAACGCGGTTTTGGCTATATGCTCTTACTTACAACCGATTGAAACGCCGAAAAAAGTGCAGTATTCGTCAAAAATGCCTTCTGAGGCCCATTTAGAAGCTGTTTGGTTCGAACGAAGCAAACTGGATGCTTCAAGAGGATGGTGATCAGAAACATCGCAGCCCTCTCTGTATAGCGTGGAAACAAGTCAGTGGGCGGTCCTTGATGGGCTGGCCTGCAACGTCTCTGAAAATCCGATTACAAAAGTTTGGTAGTATATTAAAATTGAGCTTAAAGGAAAGCCAATATATACTTTGAAGCAGCTGTCATATACAATCTGGACAATATGGATATCGTTACCGAGAGAACATACAGAAAATCTCGTGGAAAGCATGACAAAAAGTTATAAGAGATAATGGTGGCGATTGGATTAACTATTAGGTAATTGTGCAATTAGTAACAACAAGTATTTTCATGTAAACATATATTTACAACTCCGTCTTTTATTTCATACAGATAACGGCGTACACTTTCTTGTGGAACTGACTGTACCGTAAAAAACAGCTGTTCCTTGCAGAAAGGTCATGAGGCAGCAATTTTTAAATTTACTTTTAAGTTGAACTATAACTACATGGCTACTCCGCAAGTCACACTTAAGTGCCTGGCAGAGGGTTCATCGAGCCATTTTCCTACTACTTCTCTACCATTCCACTCTCGAATGGCGCGTGGGAAAAAGGAACACCTAAATCTTTCGTTCGAACTCTGATTTCTCTTATTGTATTATGATGATCATTTCTCTCTACGTAGGTGGGTGTCAAAAAAATATTTTCGCATTCGGAAGAGAAAGTTGGTGATTGAAATTTCGTCAATAGATCTCGCCGCAAAGAAAACCGCCTGTGTTTCAGTGAGTGCCACCCCAACTCGCGTAACATATCAGTGACACACTCACCCCATTGCGCGATAACACGAAATGAGCTGCCCTTCTTTGCACTTTTTCGATGTCCCCCGTCAATCCTACCTGGTAAGGATCCCACACCGCGAAGCATTATTCCAGCAGAGGACGGACAAGTGCAATGTAGGCTGTCTCTTTAGTGGGTTTGCCGCATCTTCTAAGTGTTCTGCCAACAAAGCGCAGTCTTTGTTTCGCCTTCCCCACAATATTATCTATATGATCTTTCCAAATTTCAGTTGCTCGTAATTGTAATTCCTAGGTATTCAGTCGAATTGACAGCCCTTAGATTTCTGCGATTTATCGTATACCCAAAATTTATCGGATTTCTTTTAGTACCCATGTGGATGACCTCGGACTTTTCTTTGTTTACTGCCAATTGTCGCTTTTTTAATCATACAGAAATTCTTTGTAGATCATTTTGTAATTGGAATTGATCGTCTGATAATTTTACTAGACGGTAAATTACAGCATCATCTGCAAACAGTCTAAGGGGGCTGCTCAGATTATCACCTAGATCATTTATGTAAATCAGGAACAGCAGAGGGCCTATGACACTACCTTGCGGAACGCCAGATATCACTTCTACGCGGTGATTTACCGTCTATCACAACGAACTGTGATGTCTGTGAGAGGAAATCACAAATCCAGTCACACAACTGAGACGATACTCCATATGCACGCAATTTGATTAATAGTCGCTTGTGAGGAACGGTATCAAAAGCCTTCTGGAAATCTAGGAATATGGAATCGATCTGAGATCCCTTGTCGACAGCACTCATTAATTCATGGGAATAAAGAGCTAGCTGTATTGCACAAGGACGATATTTTCTGAACCCGTGTCAGTTATGCATCAGTAAGTCATTTGCTTCAAGGTGATTCATAATGTTGGAGTACAGCACATGCTCCGTGTTCCAATACAAAAACATACTATGCTTCACAGTGCTTGAATGCTCAAAAACCATTGACATCGAAATAACAATAAATACACCGGCGGTTTATGCAGTAAGAAAAACTTTTGCCTCTTGTAAAATTTTACTTTTGTGAGTCATGACCTTTTTGAAATGACCGTTTCATTTTGGAAAGTGAAATTAATTAACAAGGTGGGGGGTGCACGTGGTACCTGCTGTTGACACGTTTCACAGTGCTGTATGGCCTGATGGGACGAATGGGCTGTTTGTCACCCATTGGGGGCCAGCAAGACATTTTCTCCGCCTTTACTGCCTCGCGGGTCGTTATCGTCAGAAAAGGCGTCCTAGTGGGACGACTTCCGGGCAAAAAAACACGGCCCTTCATACGAAACTAAACGGTTTACACACTGACATGAAATATTTTATTGACGGGGGATGGCCGCTCTATGTCCTCTGTCAAACAGAGCTCATAAAAACGCTGCTGATGAACGTCCGTAGGCGGACCAGAGCCACGAGGAAAAAGTCAGTCTATGACAGTCGTTTCCAACGTTTCTTAGCTTGGTGCACCCCCCCCCCCCCTCACCCCACCAACCGTCTCTTTCTCCACTTCCTCACATTGCTACCAACTTTAGCAGCTGACTAAACTGTAGAGTGAAAGACTTTCATTGGAACATTTTTATTTTTAAAATGATGAAAGACGAATGATATTTAGTTTCTGCGTGTGTGGGTGTGTGTTATACTGAATCTTTTTGTCTAGGGTATATTTTATAAATATGGATGAATATTATTATGCAGTTGTGGAAATTTATGCTTCGGTTAGCGTAAATTACGATGGATGTAACCTAAGCTTTTAGTATATTCATATGCTGGCAACAGTTCAGTAACTGAATGACTGTTAAGCGAAATTTCTTCAAACTTAATGTATCCCAATTAAATTTTCTGTTCTAATGTTATTTAAATAGACGCATGAGACTAGTTACCTTTAATACTTAAAAATTCACACACAACTATTAGTACGTGGAATAATTAGAGGTATCACTTCTTATCCTTACTTAAAAGTAAATGAATTATATATTATATCAGAAAATGCACACAATACTATTGAGTGCACAATATTATCACTTCTTAATTTATTTTACTTTTTTTACCTTTTTTGCTTGAAGTGAAGATCAGTAGGTAAGCAGCGTGTTAATTTTTTTTTGTTTGTAATCTCAGGGTAATTTCTGTTTTCTCGCCTCGCGACATATTCGGAATAAATCGATTTAATCTTGTGAGTATCGCGTTGGCACCGTAAAAAAATTAGTAAAGAAATATATATAACATTTATAAATGGGAAATTTGGGACCTGTTGTTACGAAACAGAAACATTAAATCAAACAATTATTATTTAACGAAGTAAATAATTTGTACAGAAATCTAACATTTTTTAACATAACAAAGAATTATGCAGTATTTCGGTGAAATACTTGGAAATTACAATAATGTTAGCTCAACTCTGGAGCGAAAGAATAAGGAATTCATAATAAGGTCGTATTAGTACTCGCAATTGACGATAATAATAGAATGATTAAATAAATTCGAAGTAGGAATACGAGTTTAGTTCATTCGAACAAAATGGAAGAAAATAGGAGTGTGATAGCGTAAGATGCTGTCGGAAAGGCGCTCGATTACAGAAGAGAAAGAAAAGACGGGCGTGCATTCTTACATAGAACAAAATACAGATGGTAATGATACTCCGCTCTCATTATCCTGGGCGCTCATATTCGCTGACTTGCAGCGCAGTTCATTGACTTAGTGGTTAAACCTTAATATTCCGATAGAAAAAGAAAACATTATGGTATTACGTCGCGGGCAGGGCACAATATTATAGTGCGCGTGTGTGTGTTAAACAAGTTCAAATGTCTGCACTATACTTACTGTTCGTAAATCACTTCTTCTTCACGTCCAATCCTTATGTTTAAACTCGTAGAAATTGGAAGGCTTCAGGCCTTATGTTTTACCACATCTAGTTGCTGTACCATTAATAACAACTATAATAATATTGTGTACAGCACTACAGTAGTCCTTTTGTAGTTACTGCTGTGTCGTGCTGTCAATTAGTTCATTTATCAGTTTCGAAGTGAGTAATGAAGCCATTTATGGACTACTGCAGGTACTATCTACAATTTGGAGACGACATTTTCTTTAGTTATTTAGCAAATGTTACGTATATGGCTCACTTTCATTATTAGCGATGTACGGAACAAAGCACAACACATTCGTGTAGTGGGTCGACTGTGCGAGGAATCTGTAGCCTCCACCGCATTAATGTTACTAATTTAGGAAATGTAATTATTGGTGACGTATAATCAGAATTAAAGTCTTTCAGAATTGTGGGAATAGTAATAATCTTTTGAAAACAATTTAGTTTCGTGACTGAAACAGAATCGAATCGTTTAGTTTTTATCTCTCAGAAAATTTCATTTTACCCCTCAGAGGGTTATTACCCACCTGTTGGGAACCATGGTCTAGGAGTAATAGTGACAGTAACAGGTGGTGACCTAAACTGAACTGAGAACACAGCCGCAATGTGCAAGAAGGAATGTCTGCAAGCGCTAAACAAATACGGGTGTTTCAGAAATAAATGCAGATTTTTTGTGGCGTGATAGGTTGCATACAGCCAGTGATTTTAAGTATACGATCATGGGGTCATATTTAGGACGGAAGACGATCTCAAAAAGCCGTCGGTACGCCTGGTAGTCCGATAACCAGCGCTACGTATCCGTACACTTGGATGTCTAGTGTCATTTGTTCTCAATTATAGCCGCGCCCTAGCGAGGAAATTCTGTACAACTCGCCTTAGTCAGCATTCGGTGTGGTGTGCCTAAAGTGAGCTGTTGTTTATGTACCTCGAGTCTACTTCAACGTAATTTACAATCAAGTATCGTACCGAAGGTAAGGTAGTGTGTTCTGGAGCAATACAAATGTAAAAATATTTTATATTGAGTAATTCCAGGTAAGCTGCAAATGGTTCAATTACTAATTCTCCTCCTTTACTACAAGCTTGTTTTGGCTGTAGCGCCACTCTGAAATAAACATGTAGATGTGACATTTCGTCAGTATCCTTGTGAGTATCCTTTATAAAAATTGTACAGAAGTGTCAGTTTGCGTAGATACTTATATCTGGTCGGAATAGATACCCATAGTGCATCGGTGAGTAAACTGTCGACTGTCTATTTGTTGCTAGATTGCTATAATCGCGAAATTTTTGTTTGTATAGAATTTTTAACAAATTGCTTTTGACAGTTGGAACGACAGTTTATTCTCGTTGATCCTTTGTGTCTACAGTACAGTCTTTCCGATAGTCTTGTTAGTTGCGTTTCATTTCTGTTGTAATTATTGTTTGTATCATCTTCGGTTTTTCGTTTACCGTGTTTTTTTATGCGTTCTCGTTTTCCAAGTATATTTAGAAAATTTTATTGACATCTTGGAAAACGAGAACGCATAAAAATCACAGTGAACAAATCAAATGGTTCAAATGGCTCTGAGCACTATGGGACTTAATAGCGGAGGTCATCAGTCCCCTAGAACTCAGAACTACTTAAACTTAACTAACCCAAGGACGTCACACACATTCATGCCCGAAGCAGGATTCGAACCTGCGTCCGTAGCGGTCGCGTGGTTCCAGACTGCAGCGCCTAGAACCGCTCGGCCACACCGGCCGGTCATTGTGAACAGAAAACCAAAGATAGGCTAGATACAAAAAACAACAAAATTACAAAAGCAGTGGAACAGAACTAACATCACTGATTAGCAAAGGCTGCATAATAAACATTAAGCATCAACGAGAATAAACTGTCATTCCAACTTACTGTATAAAGTATTTGTCGAGAAAAGTATATACAGACAAAAGTTACGTGATTATGGCGATCTAGCAACAAATAGACAATCGACATTTTACCCACTTTACAAAATGTCATATTATGAAGTAGTCTATGCTGCGGGCCCAGCTGAAAAGACGATGTAAATGGTTCAAATGGCTCTGAGCACTATGCGACTTAACTTCTGAGGTCATCAGTCTCCTAGTACTTAGAACTACTTAAACCTAATTAACCTAAGGACGTCACACACATCCATGCCCGAGGTTGGATTCGAACCTGCGACCGTAGCGGTCGCTCGGTTCCAGACTGTAGCGCCTAGAACTGCACGGCCGCTCCGGTCGGCGATATTGATTAACTTTGTCCAGGAGGCACCGACTCTTTATGAACAATTCCCTTGGAATCAACGAAGCACACAAGCATGCATTTCACTTTTGATTTTGACATGCGAGCTTTTTTTGGTTTGGGTGGTCCCTTTGAGCACCATTGCGAACTTTGGCGTTTTGTCACTGGATCGTACTGAAGAAAAAAAAAAAACAACTTTCATCACCAGTGATAACACGACTCAACAATTCTGGATTAATTTCTGTTTGCTCTAACCGATAGGTTGCCACATTTTTTCGTGCTTCTCACTGTTGTGGTGTGAGATTTTTGCGGACCATTTTTGCACAAATCTTTCTCATACCAAAGATCTTCAGTTGTGATTAGACGAACCGTTTCTCGATTGATGCTCAGTTCTTCTGCAATAATTTTCACGGATAATCTTCGATCAGATCATACGAGTTCACGCAACCTGGCCAAGTTGACATCCGTCCGTGAGGTTGATGGTCGTCCACTGCGGTCTTCATCTTCAACATTCGTTCTGCCTTCACTAAACAATTTATGCCAACAAGAAACTTGAGGCCGGCATGGGTGACCGTGCGGTTCTAGGCGCCGCTGTCTGAAACCGGGCGACCGCTACGGTCACAGTTTCGAATCCTGCCTCAGGCATGGATGTGTGTGATGTCCTTAGGTTCTACATCTATATCTACATTCTACATCTACATTTATACTCCGCAAGCCACCCAACGGTGTGTGGCGGAGGGCACTTTACGTGCCACTGTCATTACCTCCCTTTCCTGTTCCAGTCGCGTATGGTTCGCGGGAAGAACGACTATCTGAAAGCCGCTGTGCGCGCTCTAATCTCTCTAATTTTACATTCGTGATCTCCTCGGGAGGTATAAGTAGGGGGAAGCAATACATTCGTTACCTCATCCAGAAACGCACCCTCTCGAAACCTGGCGAGCAAGCTACACCGCGATGCAGAGCGCCTCTCTTGCAGAGTCTGCCACTTGAGTTTGTTAAACATCTCCGTAACGCTATCACGGTTACCAAATAACCCTGTGACGAAACGCGCCGCTCTTCTTTGGATCTTCTCTATCTCCTCCGTCAACCAGACCTAGTACGGATCCCACACTGATGAGCAATACTCAAGTACAGGTCGTATGAGTGTTTTGTAAGCCGCCTCCTTTGTTGATGGACTACAATTTCTAAGGACTCTCCCAATGAATCTCAACCTGGTACCCGCCTTACCAACAATTAATTTTATATGATCATTCCACTTCAAATCGTTCCGCACGCATACTTCCAGATATTTTACAGAAGTAACTGCTACCAGTGTTTGCTCCGCTATCATGTAATCATACAATAAAGGATCCTTCTTTCTATGTATTCGCAATACATTACATTTGTCTATGTTAAGGGTCAGTTGCCACTCCCTGCACCAAGTGCCTATCCGCTGCAGATCATCCTGCATTTCGCTACAATTTTCTAATGCTGCAACTTCTCTGTATACTACAGCATCACCCGCGAAAAGCCGCATGGAACTTCCGACACTATCTACTAAGTCATTTATACATATTGTGAAAATATATATATTGTGAAAAGCAATGGTCCCATAACACTCCCCTGTGGCACGCCAGAGGTTACTTTAACGTCTGTAGACGTCTCTCCATTGATAACAATGGTTAGTTAGGTTTAAGCAGTTCTAAGTTCGAGGGGACTGATGACCACAGATGATAAGTCCCATAGTGCTCAGAGCCATTTTTGAAAAACTTGAGCTCTTGACAAGACCTCCTCTCCAAAAGCCTTCTGAAGCTTACCCTAAGTTGTTGTCGCGTTTTCAAGCAGTTTAACGCAAAATGAAATGGCATACCATTGCGCAATATTACGCGCTTCCGTTTCACTGACGAGAGACACAAACATGTGTTAACTTATTGCACCGATGTGCCGCTTGGACTAGAAGCAGCTTATAGACCAAGTTCAATGATATTGTGCCTACGCACCTGCAGGGTTGACCCATCTTGCAAAGAAAATCAGTCTCATTATTGTCGCACAACAAAATGTCATATTATGACGTAATCTATGCTGCGGACCCAGCTGAAAAGAAGCTGTAAAAAGATTGAAACTTCCTGGCAGATTAAAACTGTATGCCCGACCGAGACTCGAACTCGGGACCTTTGCCTTTCGCGGGCAAGTGCTCTACCATCTCAGCTACCGAAGCACGACTGACGCCCGGTACTCACAGCTTTACTTCTGCCAGTACCTCGTCTTCTACCTTCCAAACTTTACAGAAGCTCTCGTGCGAACCTTGCAGGACTAGCACTCCTGAAAGAAAGGATATTGCGGAGACATGGCTTAGCCACAGCCTGGGGGAGGTTTCCAGAATGATATTTTCACTCTGCAGCGGAGTGTGCGCTGATATGAAACTTCCTGGCAGATTAAAACTGTGTGCCCGACCGAGACTCGAACTCGTGACCTTTGCCTTTCGCGGGAAAGTGCTCTACCATCTGAGCTACCGAAGCACGACTCACGCCCGGTACTCACAGCTTTACTTCTGCCAGTACCTCGTCTCCTACCTTCCAAACTTTACAGAAGCTCTCCTGCGAACCTTGCAGAACTAGCACTCCTGAAAGAAAGGATATAGCGGAGACATGGCTTAGTCACAGCCTGGGGGATGTTCCCAGAATGAGATTTTCACCCTGCAGCGGAGTGTGCGCTGATATGATACTTACTGGCAGATTAAAACTGTGTGCCCGACCGAGACTCGAACTCGGGGCCTTTGCCTTTCGCGGGCAGGTGCTCTACCATGGAGAGCTTCTGTAAAGTTTGGAAGGTAGGAGACGAGGTACTGGCAGAAGTAAAGCTGTGAGTACCAGGCGTGAGTCGTACTTCGGTAGCTCAGATGGTAGAGCACTTGCCCGCGAAAGGCAAAGGTCCCGAGTTCGAGTCTCGGTCGGGCACACAATTTTAATCTGTCAGGAAGTTTCATATCAGCGCACACTCCGCTGCAGAGTGAAAATATCGTTCTGTAAAAAGATTGTTTACTCCCTACTATCTTGCGTAGGACATGGGACGTTTGACGTGCAATTTAGTTGCAGATATGCACTTGGCTTTTGGTGCTGCAGGAACCATAGTAGGGGCACGGTGTTTGCACACTGGACGTCATCCAAATAGCCGAATACCAAATCAGAGAACATTTGATGCTGTGGATCGTCGTCTGCATGAGAGGGGTACATTAGAGGCAGATTTTCCTGCTCGAGGTCGACCACGGACGGTACGCAATTCTGGTTTCGAGGAACGAATAGTACAGTCCATCAGATAGCGGACGCTCCGTTGATCATGCTGTAAATGTTAGTTCTAACAGCGTTAGGAGAACTCTGGGTTATGATCGTCGTCACTCCCACAGGTTCTCTAAGATAGAGGACCTTGTACCACTGATTTTCCTATTCGGAACGACTTTGCGGCGTCGTTTTCGCAGCAAGGAATGCTAACTCCCTACTTCGCAACATTATTCTGTGGACTGATGAATCGGCTTTCACCCGCGGAGAAACGTTGGACAATCACAACTCCCGTGTACTGTCTGTAAAGTGGGCATGTCATTTTGGTTTTTGTAAGTTATCGATGTGCACGTCAGAGACAGAGCAATTTACGTTACTGATAAACAGTCTTTTGCTGTGGCACAATCTTTGCCTCCGCGCAGTCTGATACATTCTTAGCTGAAGAATGATGGATTTATTCAGTACTGCTGTGTTGAGTTGTGATGTTATCTATTAGATGAAGAAAGATTTAGCCGTCCGGAGTGGCCGTGCGGTTCTAGGCGCTACAGTCTGGAGCCGAGCGACCGCTGCGGTCGCAGGTTCGAATCCTGCCTCGGGCATGGATGTGTGTGATGTCCTTAGGTTAGTTAGGTTTAAGTAGTTCCAAGTTCTAGACGACTGATGACCTCATCTACATCTACATCTACATCTATACTCCGCGAGCCACCTTACGGTGTGTGGCGGAGGGTACTTATTGTACCACTATCTGATCCCCCCTTCCCTGTTCCATTCACGAATTGTGCGTGGGAAGAACGACTGCTTGTAAGTCTCCGTATTTGCTCTAATTTCTCGGATCTTTTCGTTGTGATCATTACGCGAGATATATGTGGGCGGTAGTAATATGTTGCCCATCTCTTCCCGGAATGTGCTCTCTCGTAATTTCGATAATAAACCTCTCCGTATTGCGTAACGCCTTTCTTGAAGTGTCCGCCACTGGAGCTTGTTCAGCATCTCCGTAACGCTCTCGCGCTGACTAAATGTCCCCATGACGAATCGCGCTGCTTTTCGCTGGATCATGTCTATCTCTTCTATTAATCCAACCTGGTAAGGGTCCCATACTGATGAGCAATACTCAAGAATCGGACGAACAAGCGTTTTGTAAGCTACTTCTTTCGTCGATGAGTCACATTTTCTTAGAATTCTTCCTATGAATCTCAACCTGGCGCCTGCTTTTCCCACTATTTGTTTTATGTGATCATTCCACTTCAGATCGCTCCGGATAGTAACTCCTAAGTATTTTACGGTCGTTACCGCTTCCAATGATTTACCACCTATGGCATAATCGTACTGGAATGGATTTCTGCCCCTATGTATGCGCATTATATTACATTTATCTACGTTTAGGGAAAGCTGCCAGCTGTCGCACCATGCATTAATCCTCTGCAGGTCTTCCTGGAGTACGTACGAGTCTTCTGATGTTGCTACTTTCTTGTAGACAACCGTGTCATCTGCAAATAGCCTCACGGAGCTACCTCAGAAGTGAAGTCGCATAGTGCTCAGAACCATTTTGAACAAGAAGGATTTATTGTAAAGGACAGCAAGGATGAATATGATGTACATACTGAAAGGCGAAAGAAATTTTAATTTTGAATAACGTTATTTTCTTTTTCTGAAGAAAAGATGTTTGAGGTGAGACTGCTGCACCGCGCACCTAATTTGTAAAAATGATTATTGGCAGCTAGTCAACTTGCTTGACTTGCTCAAAGCTGAGAGCAACATCATCCCATTTCACTGAATCATGCATTAAGATATCAAGATTTTTTATAGAAATTCTCTGTTAACATTGTGCCCTTTTCAAATCAATGTTCGCCGCACGGGATTAGCCAAGCGCTCTAAGGCGCTGCAGTCATGGACTGTGCGGCTGGTCCCGGTGGAGGTTCGAGTCCTCCCTCGGGCATGGGTGTGTGTGTGTTTTCCCTCAGGATAATTTAGGTTGAGTAGTGTGTATGCTTAGGGACTGATGACGTTAACAGTTAAGTCCCATAAGATTTCACACACATTTGAACATTTGAAATCAATGTTCATTTTGTTAAGAATAGTATCGTTGAGGCCAATGTTGTGCGGGAAGATCACACGAAGTTTTACTGTCTTTTTGAATACATACGTCATTTGAAAATCCTTGTCTTGGAGTATCTTTTCATAGAAAAAGTTACTCTCCCCACCGCATTATCATTACACATTATGACATTGCATGTGGTATGCAACAGTTGGAATATTTGTTTGGACATAAAAATCTAGCTTATTCGCTGCCTGCGTGGTGTTTGCTGCTGTGCTTTCGTGAAATCTGTAACAATATTCTCAAGACGCGAAGTAAGTCGAAATTTTGATGAGGGCAGATAATTGTTTTACAGATCGCTTATAGTTCAGTTCAAATGAGGTTCTGTTTAGTCAAAGGTTAGATTACGAGTGTAAGTTGGATAACATTTTGTGAATACATAGTTTCTGTAATACGTAAATGTTTATAGAGTGGGAGGTAAAGTTGGGCTAAATTTCATGTAATGGGGGGGTTACACGTCTTGTGAAAGACCTCGAGGTACGGCTGCCCATCATTTTCAGGAACGATTTTCAGTTAACGTTTGGCCTGGAATTATTCACAATCAAGTAGTGGGGCCTTACATTCTTCCACACAAGCTGGATGTGTATTTCTCTAACACGTGCTTTCCTGTCTTCTGGACCAGAAGACGAATGTTTTCCCAGCGTGCTGGAGTGCCTTCCCATTGCACAAATCGAGTGAGAAGATTCTCAGACAGATAATATTCTGGACGCTGGATTGGACGTAGTAGGCCTGTTCACTAGCCTGCAAGATCCCCAGATATCACACGACTTTGGAGCCACGTGAAGGCTCTTGTGGTTGAGACTCCTGCAAACACTGTGGAAGAACGCGTAGCTCGAATTGCCGTTGCTGCAGGAGACGTCCGAGGTCAAGCCAGTGAAACATTACCCAATGTCCACCGTTCCATGGTTCGACGGCTTGGGGTACGCCATCAAGTCAACGGCGCACGCAGCGAATATTTACTGCAGTACTCGCAATGTTACTATTCAAAAGAATGAGTATGAACTCCAAAGATCAGAACACCAGTTAAACGAAATTTGCAAAAAGTACAACTTTAAAATTCCTAGTATCAAAACAAAAATAATAGCATTTCGAGGAAAATAACCACTCAAACCAATAATTGTTTCGCATAATTCGGTTTTAGAACAAGTGTTTCAAATCTCTTATTTAGGCTGTGGTATAAGTTTTGGTTTGGACCCTGATATTCAAAATAAAATAGACAAATTTCAAGCTGTCTGCAGAACCATTAGCAGAACATTAGGCCATAAAGTACAAAAAGAAACCAGAAAACGCAAAGCAACGGCGGTTCCGGAGTTATCCTACCGAAGCGAAAGCTGGGTTATCACAAAAAAAAGAAAAAAAAAAAAGAAAATAAAATGCAGATAACAGAAATAAGGTTTCTAAAAAAGAAGGGGGGCTGCATACCAAGAGATATGATTAGAAACGGAGATATTAGAACAGAATTAAATATTTTCAGCATGCGTGAACAAATTCAAAAATATCGTGAAGATTGGAAACAACACCTCATGAGAATGGCAGGTCACAGAATTCCTCAGAAGATGCTCAATTACAAGCCGAATGGGAAAAGAGGTGTTGGAAGACCTAGAAAAAGGTGGGAGTGATATTGTTTGTGAGTTTGGAACAGGCAACAGCCTAATCCTTGAAAGGATGATGATGATGATCTACATCTACATCTACATACATATTCCGCAATCCACCATACGGTGCGTGCCGGAGGGTACTTCGTACCACAACTAGCATCTTCTCTCCCTGTTCCAATCCCAAACAGAACGAGGGAAAAATGACTGCCTATATGCCTCTGTACGAGCCCTAATCTCTCTTATCTTATCTTTGTGGTCTCTCCGTGAAATATAAGTTGGCGGCAGTAAAATTGTACTGTAGTCAGCCTCAAATGCTGGTTCCCTAAATTTCCTCAGTAGCGATTCACGAAAAGAACGCCTCTTTTCCTCTAGAGACTCCCACCCGAGTTTCTGAAGCATTTCCGTAACACTCGCATGATGATCAAACCTGCCAGTAACAAATCTAGCAGCCCGCCTCTGAATTGCTTCTATGTCCTCCCTCAATCCGACCTGATAGGGATCCCAAACGCTCGGGCAGTACTCAAGAATACGTCGTATTAGTGTTTTATAACATCTTCCCAAAATTCTACCAATGAATCGAAGACGACTATCCGCCTTCCCCACAACTGCCATTACACGATTGTCCCACTTCATATCGCTCTGCAATGTTACACCCAAATATTTAATCGAAGTGACTGTGTCAAGCGCTACACTACTAATGGAGTATTCAAACATAAAGGGATTCTTTTTCGTATTCATGATGATGATGATCACAGTGTACAGTGATGTTTCTTCCAGGCAAAGGGAATGTGCTTTGGCGTTGTCTAGGGCACAAACTATGAGCCACAGACCCCATATTCCTGTAATTAAAAAGGTTGCCTAAATCCAACCTGTAATACCTCAAAAACTCTGTACTTATTTCTGAAACACCTAATATGAAACGCATACACTCCCAGTTGTCGATTACAGCGATGGTATCCTGGATGTTTCTTCTCAGGAAAACTAGTGGCGCTTGGACCCGGTGATGAATGTCTGCGCAGTTCGACTTTTTCATCATATTGAAGCGGTACTTTTAGTACGTCCTATTTAAACCTTTGCGTGCCAATGATATTTGGACATCACTGGATTGATTATCGTGGTACTCTGTGGCATAATAAAAATTTTTCTATTCTAGTACTCATGAAATGTGGCCTTTGGATATGAGAATGGAGCCATCTGCGTTTTAATATTTCATTTACCATTTCCTGACTATACCGTCCCATGAGTGTGTGTTTGCATGACGTTTGAATGTGATGGGTTTTTTTTTTTGGTCATCAGTCTACTGACTGGTTTGATGCGGCCCGCCACGAATTCCTTTCCTGTGCTAACCTCTTCATCTCAGAGTAGCACTTGCAACCTACGTCCTCAATTATTTGCTTGACGTATTCCAATCTCTGTCTTCCTCTACAGTTTTTGCCCTCTACGGCTCCCTCTAGTACCATGGAAGTCATTCCCTCATGTCTTAGCAGATGTCCTATCATCCTGTCCCTTCTCCTTATCAGTGTTTCCCACATATTCCTTTTCTCTCCGATTCTGCGTAGAACCTCCTCATTCCTTACCTTATCAGCCCACCTAATTTTCAACATTCGTCTATAGCACCACATCTCAAATGCTTCGATTCCCTTCTGTTCCGGTTTTCCCACAGTCCATGTTTCACTACCATACAATGCTGTACTCCAGACCTACATCCTCAGAAATTTCTTCCTCAAATTAAGGCCGGTATTTGATATTAGTAGACTTCTCTTGGCCAGAAATGCCTTTTTTGCCACAGCGAGTCTGCTTTTGATGTCCTCCTTGCTCCGTCCGTCATTGGTTATTTTACTGCCTAGGTAGCAGAATTCCTTAACTTCATTAACTTCGTGACCATCAATCCTGATGTTAAGTTTCTTGCTGTTCTCATTTCTACTACTTTTCATTACCTTCGTGTTTCTCCGATTTACTCTCAAACCAAACTGTGTACTCATTAGACTGTTCATTCCGTTCAGCAGATCATTTAATTCTTCTTCACTTTCACTCGGGACAGCAATGTCATCAGCGAATCGTATCATTGACATCCTTTCACCTTGTATTTTAATTCCACTCCTGAACCTTTCTTTTATTTCCATCATTGCTTCCTCGATGTACAGATTGAAGAGTAGGGGCGAAAGGCTACAGCCTTGTCTTACCCCTTATTAATACGAGCACTACGTTCTTGATCTTCCACTCTTATTATTCCCTCTTGGTTGTTGCACATATTGTATATGACCCGTCTTTCCGTATAGCTTACCCCTACTTTTTTCAGAATCTGGGTTATAAAAAGGTGAAAAACTGACCAAAGGTGGTTGAAGCACAGTGGGTTTGTCGAAGTGCAACCTGTGGGAAAGCTAAGTAATCGGATTGCATGAAGGCTTCATAAGAGATGGACAGAATCGAGAGTAAAGGGTGCTAGGTGGCTACAGCCAATAACAGAGGTTTCCCTCCAGGCAGTCTAACAAGGAGACGTTGTCTGCGAAGTCCACAAGACGAGCTGGAGAGAGGTCCAGACGCTGCTGTGGAGCTCTTGCTGGTATGGTGGAAAAAAGGTATAAAAGTGAGTTACATAATCGTTCATACTGTTCGCCATGTGCCGTTTAGGGTCAGTGTAGTTAGGTAGCGTTAGAGGGCGGTTCAATTGCCATAATTTTGATGGTATAAATTAACAGGTAAATTTGGTAGTGAGCATTGAGAATAAGGGCTGGCCATAGGCTGTGCACTCTGATTTGTGAATAATGGCTGGTGAAATTTGATCAATTGCTGCTGCATTCTTACAATAGATTTATAGAATAAAGTTGAATTTTATGCAAGTTTCTTCTTAACATGGACATGAGCACATGTTTCCGCCAATTCCGGGAGTGCGGATTGTTGTTTTTGTTGTTGTTGTTGTGGTCTTCAGTCCAGAGACTGGTTTGATGCAGCTCTCCATGCTACTCTATCCTGTGCAAGCTTCATCATCTCCGAGTAACTACTGCAACCTACATCCTTCTGAATCTGCTTAGTGTATTCATCTCTTGGTCTCCCTCTACGATTTTTACCCTCCACGCTGCCCTCCAATACTAAATTGGTGATCCCTTGATGCCTCAGAAGTGTCCTACCAACCGATTCCTTCTTCTAGTCACGTTGTGCCACAAATTTCTCTTCTCCCCAATTCTATTCAATACCTACTCATTAGTTATGTGATCTACCCATCTAATCTTCAGCATTCTTCTGTAGCACCACATTTCGAAAGCTTCTGGTCTCTTCTTGTCTGAACTATTTATCATCCACGTTTCACTTCCATACATGGCTACACTCCATACAAATACTTTCAGAAAAGACTTCCTGACACTTAAATATATACTCGATGTTAACAAATTTCTCTTCTTCAGAAACGCTTTCCTTGGCATTGCCAGTCTACATTTTATATCCTCTCTACTTCGACCATCATCAGTTATGCTGCTTCTCAAATAGCAAAACTCATTTACTGCTTTAAGTGTCTCATTTCCTAATCTAATTCCCTCAGGATCACTCGATTTATTTCGACTACATTCCATTATCCTCGTTTTGCTTTTGTTGATGTTCATCTTATATCATCCTTTCAAGACACTGTCCATTCCGTTCAACTGCTCTTCCAGGTCCTTTGCTGTCTCTGACAGAATTACAGTGTCATTGGCGAACCTCAAAGTTTTTATTTCTTCTCCGTGGATTTTAATTCCTACTCCGAAATTTTCTTTTGTTTCCTTTACAGGTTGCTCAATATACAGATTGAATAACCCTGTCTCACTCCCTTCACAACCACTGCTTCCCTTTCATGCCCCTCGACTCTTATAACCGCCATCTGGTTTCTGTACAAATTGTAAATAGTCTTTCGCTCCCTGTATTTTACCCCTACACCTTAAGACCTTGAAAGAGAGTATTCCAGTCAATATAGTCAAACACTTTGTCTAAGTCTACAAACGCTAGAGACCTAGGTTTGCCTTTCCTTAATCTAAGATAAGTCGTAGGGTCAGTACTGTCTCACGTGTTCCTACATTTCTACGGAATCCAAACTGATCTTCCCCGAGGTCGGCTTCTACCAGTTTTTCCATTCGTCTGTAAAGAATTCGTGTTAGTAATTCGCAGCCGTGACTTATTAAACTGGTATTTCGGTAATTTTCACATCTGTCAACAACTGCTTTCTTTGGGATTGGAATTATTATATTCTTCTTGAAGTCTGAGGGTATTTCGCCTGTCTCATACATCTTGCTCACCAGATGGTAGAGTTTTGTCAGGACTGGCTCTCTCAAGGCTGTCAGTAGTTGTAATGGAATGTTGTCTACTCCGGGGGCCTTGTTTCGGCTCAGGTCTTTCAGTGCTCTGTCAAACTCTTCACGCAGTATCATATCTTCTATTTCATCTTCATCTACATCCTCTTCCATTTCCATAATACTGTCCTCAAGTACATCGCCCTTGTATAGACACTCTCTATACTCCTTCCACCTTTCTGCTTTCCCTTCTTTGCTTAAAACTGGGTTTCCATGTGAGCTCTTGATATTCATACTAGTGTTTCTCTATTCTCCAAAGGTCTCTTTAATTTTCCTGCAGACAGTACCTATCTTACCCCTAGTGAGATAAGCCTCTACATCCTTACATTTGTCCTCTAGCCATCCCTACTTGGTCATTTTGTACTTCCTGTCGAATCTCTTTTTGGAGACGTTTGTATTTCGTTCTGCCTACTTCATTTGCTGCATTTTTATATTTTCTCGTTTCATCAATTAAATTCAATATATTTTCTGTTACCCAAGTATTTCTACCAGCCCTGGTGTTTTTTACATACTTGTTCCTCTGCAGTCTTCACTATTTTATCTCTCAAAGATACCCATTCTTCTTCTACTATCTTTCTTTTCCCCATTCTTGTCAATCGTTCTAATGTTCTGCCTGAAACTCTCTACAGCCTCTGGTACTGTCAGTTTATTTAGGTCCCATCTCCTCAAATTCCCATCTTTTTGCAGATTCTTCAGTTTTAATCTACAGTTAAGAACCGATAGATTGTGGTTAGAGTCCACATCTGCCACTGGAAATGTTTTACAATTTAAATCCTGGTTCCTAAATGTCTGTCTTACCATTGAATAATCTATCTGAAACCTCTCAGTGTCTCCAGGCCTCTTCCATGCATACAACTTTGTTTCATGATTCTTAAACCAAGTGTTAGCTATGATTAGGTTACGCTGTGTGCAAAATTCTACAAGGCGGCTTCCTGTTTCATTCCTCATCCCTAATCCATATTCACCTACCACGTTTCCTTCTCTTCCTTTTCCTACTATCGAATTCTAGTGACCCATGACTATTAAAGTTTCGTCTCCCTTCACTATCTGAATATTTTTTTTATCTCATCATACATTTCATCAATCTTTTTGTCATCTGCGGAGCTAGTTGGCATATAAACTAGTACTGCTGTGGTAGGCGTGGGCTTCGTGTCTATCTTGGCCACAATAATGCGCTCACTATGCTGTTTGTAGAAGCTTACCCGCATTCCTATTTTTTTATTTCTTATTAAACCTACTCCTGCATTACCGCTATTTGATTTTGTATTTATAACCCTGTATTCACATGACGAGAAGTCTTGTTCCTCCTGCCACCGAACTTCAGTAATTCCCACTATATCTAACTTTGACCTATCCATTTACCTTTTTAAATTTTCTAACCTACCTGCCCGATTAAGGGATCTGACATTCCACGCTCCGATCCGTAGAACGCCAGTTTTCTTTCTCCTGATAACGCCGTCCTCTTGAGTAGTCCCCGCCTGCAAATCCGAATAGGGTAGTATTTTACCTCCGGAATATTTTACCCAACAGGACGCCATCATCATTTAATCATACAGTAGTGCTGCATGCCCTCGGGAAAAATTACAGCTGTAGTTTCCCCTTGGTTTCAGGCGTTCGCAGTTCCGGCACAGCAAGGCTGTTTTGGTTAGAGTGACAAGGCCAGATCAGTCAACCATCCAGACTGTTGCCCCTGCAACTACTGAAAAGGCTGCTGCCCCTCTTCAGGAACCACATGTTTGTGTGGCCTCTCAACAGATACCCCTCCGTTGTGGTTGCACATACGGTACGGCCATTTGTTTCGTTGAGGCACGCAAGCCTCCCCACCAATGGCAAGGTCCATGGACAAGTAGAAATTCAAAATTTTGCTGTTGGTTAATGACGTTAAATATTTGCTAAAGAAAATAAAAACAGGGCGTGAGTATTTTTATTCCGTTATTTTATTAATTTTTGGTAGTTTCTTTGATACTGCTACCAGAGCTACGGTGATCAACAAGTATTCGTGTGAGATCTGTTGTCAGTCCACGTAAGGTATCAGAGTGTGCTAAATTGTCTTAATCTTTGCTAGCAGTGACTCTGAGAAACTTGATATCCCATTTTTTGTCACACTTTTCTTTCGAATGTAACTTGTTTCTTTGCAAGTGAGGTCCAGCTATGCGTGTTGCAGTAGTTCACATATCGAGAGTGAGTCAAATGTTGTCTCATTTCCTGCAGTACGATATAATTACTTAGGTGGCCGTCAGTAACGTCTTACGTAATAGTTTGTTCATTTTCGGTGCGTTGCCTTTGTGAATGCTAATGAATCCGTGCTGTCCCGCCACTGTGTGTTCGTTAACCAAGGCTCTTCCAAGCAGTTTGGTTTACTCCCTCGCCATGGGATAATAGCTTATCGCAGCCAAAATCATTACCATTTCTCAAATTTTAAACTTCGCGTTAGATTGTATTTGTTGGGTCAATCTACTCCATTTATCTTCACGCCAATGATATCAGATGCGGTGGCCCTCCTGATGTTATAAACATTATTTATGAGTTCGTCAATGTGCAGTTGCATGAAACCCCTCAGGAATCTCCGTTTTGCTCCGTTTTCCGACTGTGTAAGCTGTCGGAATACCAACTACTCGCACCGTGCCTTTTTTCTACATCTACATCTACATTTATACTCCGCAAGCCACCCAACGGTGTGTGGCGGAGGGCACTTTACGTGCCACTGGCATTACCTCTCTTTCCTATTCCAGTCTCGTATGGTTCGCAGGAAGAACGACTGCCGGAAAGCCTCCGTGCGCGTTCGAATCTCTCTAATTTTACATTCGTGATCTCCTCGGGAGAAGAGGGAGGGAAGCAATATATTCGATACCTGATCCAGAAACGAACCCTCTCGAAACCTGGACAGCAAGCTACACCGCGATGCAGAGCACCTCTCTTGCAGAGTCTGCCACTTGAGTTTGCTAAACATCTCCGTAAAGCTATCACGCTTACGATTACTAAATAACCCTGTGACGAAACGCGCCGCTCTTCTTTGAATTTTCTCTACCTCCTCTGTCAACCCGACCTGATACGGATCCCACACTGATGAGCAATACTCAAGTACAGGTCGTATGAGTGTTTTGTAAGCCACCTCCTTTGTTAATGGACTACATTTTCTAAGGACTCTCCCAGTGAATGTCAATCCGGCACCCGCCTTACCAACAATTAATTTTATACAATCATTCCACTTCAAATCGTTCGTACGCATACTCCCAGATATTATACAGAAGTGACTGCTATCAGTATTTATTCCGCTATCATATAATCATACAATAAATGATTCTTCTTTCTCTGTATTCGCAATGCATTAGATTTGTCTATGTTAAGGGTCAGTTGCCACTCCCTGCACCAAGTGCCTATCCGCTGCAGATCTTTCTGCAGTTCGCTGCAATTTGTTAATGCTGCAACTTTTCTGTATACTACAGCATCATCTGCAAAAAGGCGCATGGAACTTCCGACACTATCTACTAGGTCATTTATATATATTGTGAAAAGCAGTGGTCCCATAGCCGGCCGCGGTGGCCATGCGGTTCTAGGCGCTCTAGTCCGGAACCGCGCGACTGCTACGGTCGCAGGTTCGAGTCCTGCCTCGGGCATGGATGTGTGTGATGTCCTTAGGTTAGTTAGGTTTAAGTAGTTCTAAGTTCTAGGGGACTGATGACCTCCGATGTTAAGTCCCATAGTGCTCAGAACCATTTGAACCATTTTGAATGGTCCCATAACACTCCTCTGTGGCACGCCACAAGTTCATGTGTGAATGTTACGTTGCATGATGCTGTGATGAACGAAATCGAAGCTAATCAATGCCCCTACTGTTATGAAACTTCCTGGCAGATTAAAACTGTGTGCCACACCGAGACTCGAACTCGGGACCTTTGCCTTCTGCGGGCAAGTGCTCTACCAACTGAGCTATCCAAGCACGAGTCACGCCCCGTCCTCGCAGCTTTACTTCTGCCAGTACCTCGTCTCCTACCTGTGTGAACGGGGCGTGACTCGTGCTTGGATAACTCAGTTGGTAGAGCACTTGCCCGCAAAAGGCAAAGGTCCCGAGTTCGAGTCTCGGTCTGGCACACAGTTTTAATCTGCCAGGAAGTTTCATATCAGCGCACACTCCGCTGTAGAGTGAAAATTTCATTCTAGAATGCCGCTACTATTGAGCATGACTGAAGACCGAATGTAACTGCCAGCTCTACTGAATATGCAGGCTGAAGGTACAGTTCGGTTTATCCTTTACATTGATAAACTGATTAGAGTTTTGCATTCCATGTAGAACCAATAAGCACGTAGTTAAAGTAGTGCCTGTCTTATCAGATAAAAACACTGTAGCAAGTACCTCAGCATATATTAGGAGATAGAGATCTGCATAAAGGTATAAGGTAAAGTTGCAGAGGCATCTATATATAGAATAACTAGGTGACTGTTCAGTGTTTCAGACTTTTGGTGTCTGTGTGCACACAAGAGAAGAATTTTCCGACCATTCTGCCTGCACCAAATGTAGTGGGTGTGTGCCAGGAGGTGCCGTATTAAAACTCGGTGAGAACTTCCCAATTGAGTTATTCGTTCCCACAACAGTTTTTCGTTCACCTTGGCCTGCACCACAGGCCCCGCAATGCTGAGGCCACTGCCCCAGCGACCTGTGCAACGCAACGCTGTGCCGTGCTGGCCTTGTTCACCAGCTGTAGAGTTCCAATTATGTCAGGATGGATGCGCCAGCAGCTGACTCAGCAGCCACCATCCCCGTTGACTCCGCACTGCTCCACCAGGAACTTTAGGCCGGACCTGCTGCTGCTTCTTCCTCGGCTGGTGTAGCTGGGAATGTGGGAATGTGGCGGCAACGACCGCCTGCGATCCGGCGTCCGAATCTGCGGCCCCTCTCCACGAAAGCATCCGACATGTGTCGGGAGCCGAGACGACTGCCCGCGGTAGTGAGCTGAAGAGTGGCCTGCCCTGACTGGCTGTGGACCCTGCGTCGGCCTCAGAGGCTTGAGCCAAAGACCCACCATGGACTGCGACACTGGCGCCCCATCTGCTGCCATGTGTCGCCAGTAGTGTGACACGCCCCACCCTCCATGAGAGCTGTCACACTTCAATGAATCTCGTTAGAAAACACCTATTTATACTCGGCTGCATAACACTCAGTTGCGTGACTCCTGAAATTGACACTGACAGATGGAAGGTTGGTCCTATTACGAGGTGCATTCAAGTTCTAAGGCCACCGATTTTTTTTCTCCGGACTGGAAAGAGATAGAAACATGTGCATTGTTTAAAAATGAGGCCGCGTTCATTGTCAATACGTCCCAGAGATGGCAGCATCATACGGCAGATGGAACTTTACCGCCAGCGGCGAGAATGAGAACTGTTTTAAATACTTAAAATAGCGACGTTTTCCTTACTTGAACAGCGTGCAATCATTCGTTTTCTGAATTTGTGTGGTGTGAAACCAATTGAAATTCATCGACAGTTGAAGGAGACATGTGGTGACGGAGTTATGGATGTGTCGAAAGTGCGTTCATGGGTGCGACAGTTCAATGAAGGCAGAACATCGTGTGACAAACCGAAACAACCTCGGGCTCACACAAGCCGGTCTGACGACATGATCGAGAAAGTGGAGAGAATTGTTTTGGGGGATCGCCGAATGACTGTTGAACAGATCGCCTCCAGAGTTGGCATTTCTGTGGGTTCTGTGCACACAATCCTGCATGGCGACCTGAAAATGCGAAAAGTGTCATCCAGGTGGGTGCCACGAATGCTGATGGACGACCACACGGCTGCCCGTGTGGCATGTTGTTTCTTTTCGTCGGTTGTGACAATGGATGAGACGTGGATGCCATTTTTCAATCCAGAAACAAAGCGCCAGTCAGCTCAATGGAAGCACACAGGATTCACCGCCACCAAAAAAATTTCGGGTAACCTCCAGTGCTGAAAAAATGATGGTGTCTATGTTCTGGGACAGCGAGGGCGTAATCCTTACCCATTGTGTTCCAAAGGGCACTACGGTAACAGTTGCATCCTACAAAAATGTTTTAAAGAACAAATTCCTTCCTGCACTGCAACAAAAACGTCCGGGAAGGGCTGCGCGTGTGCTGTTTCACCAAGACAACGCACCCGCACATCGAGCTAACGTTACGCAACAGTTTCTTCGTGATAACAACTTTGAAGTGATTCCTCATGCTCCCTACTCACCTGACCTGGCTCCTAGTGACTTTTGGCTTTTTCCAACAATGAAAGACACTCTCCGTCGCCGCACATTCACCAGCCGTGCTGTTATTGCCTCAGCGATTTTCCAGTGGTCAAAACAGCCTCCTAAAGAAGCCTTCGCTGCTGCCATGGAATCGTGGCGTGAGCGTTGTGAAAAATGTGTACGTCTGCAGGACGATTACGTCGAGAAGTAACGCCAGTTTCATCGATTTCGGGTGAGTAGTTAATTAGAAAAAAAATCGGAGGCCTTAGAACTTGAATGCACCTCATATGTTACACTTAGTTCTATTGATCAGCTGCAGTTTTTGCTCTATAGATCTACAATGAGGAAATTCTCAAGGATGTAAATCATGTCATAAAACCACAATGTACAGTTTAGAAAACAAAAGCGAATAGGCTAATCAACCTTGCATAGATTCCAAGCGTCATGGTGGATGTGCAGTAAGACAAAAAACCTTAAACATGAAACGTAAACGCCTCTTACGTATTATGTTTTAGGATTGCTCCGACTTCTGCCTACAAGGCAGTACGAGGTCGTGGGACATGTGATCAGCAGTATCACCAATCCCTCCAGCTTTACTGACAGTGCATGAATCGTGGTGATGTCGCTACTTCTTTACGATGCTGTGTGGACCCAGTTCCAAACATCCCCACCTCGGAAATATCCGAGTGGGTTTTCGGAACTGAAACCGGATCCTTCCACATGAAAAACAGTGAGGTTTATCAAATGCTTCAAATGGCTCTGAGCACTATGGGACTTGACATCTGAGGTCATCAGTCCCCTAGAACTTAGAACTACTTAAAGCTAACTAAGGACATCACACACATCCACGAACAAGGTAGGATTCGAACCCGCGACCATAGCGGTCGCGCGGTTCCAGACTGAAGCGCCTAGAACTTCTCGGGCACAACGGCCGCCTGAAGTTTATCATTTGGCTACTAAACATGCTTATATAAAAGTAAAAAAACAGACTGGTAACACAGCATGAGAGCGTGTATTACACTGAAGTGTAAATGGTAATTCGTAGGCTATTGTGGCCACGCAATATAAAAAAGGAGATAAGTTTACATTGACCACATTATACCAGAAGTCATAATTTACACAATACACTCTAACACAGAAAAAAAGGCACACCACGAAGGAATTATGCGAACTGAACGAAAATCGGTAGATATGATGTACATGTGCAGACAAACACAGTTTCGGAAAAATTTGATTATTTATTCAGGAGAAAGTACTGTACAAATTGAATAAGTCAGTAACGCATTGGTCCGCCTTTGCCCATTATGCAAGCAGTTATTCAGCTTTGTATTGATTGACAGAGTTGGTGGAAGCCCTCCTGAGGGATTTCGTGCCGAATCTTGTCCAATTTTGGCTTTAGATCGTCACAATACCGAACAGGTTGGAGGGCCCTGCCCGTAATACTCCAAATGTTCTCATTTGAGGAGACATCAGGCAACTTTTCTGGCCAAGGTAGGGCTTATCTAGCACGAAGGCAAGCAGTAGAAACTGTCGCAATATCTTACTGAAATATAAGCACACGGTGACGCACTGCATTACTTTAACTGTGCCTCGGATCCAGCCATGAAAAGATATGGTACCTCAAATCATAGCTCTTAGTTGTCGAGCCGTACAGCGGGCGAAAATCAAGGTATCACATGAAAGTTCCTGGCAGATTAAAACTGTGAGCCCGACCGAGACTCGAACTCGGGACCTTTGCCTTTCGCGGGCAAGTGCTCTACCAACTGAGCTACCGAAGCACGACTCATGCCCGTCCTCACAGCTTTACTTCTGCCAGTATCTCGTCTCCTACCTTCCAAACTTTACAGAAGCTCTCCTGCGAACCTTGCAGAACTAGCACTCCTGAAAGAAAGGACACTGCAGATACATGGCTTAGCCACAGCCTGGGGGATGTTTCCAGAATGAGATTTTCACTCTGCAGCGGAGTGTGCGCTGATATGAAAGAAGACGAGGTACTGGCAGAAGTAAAGCTGTGAGACCGGGCGTGAGTCGTGCTTCGGTAGCTCAGGTGGTTTTTCACCACAAATGGCCACGACTCGACGCCTCTATTATGACATGCTGCAACGCCGCCCCCTTAATGTGGTCGAACTAAAATATCCTGACGTACGATGGCGCGTGGTGTGGAAGACTGTCCACGACGCCATGCTTGACTCCGATGTTGTTTCCCAATGGTACGTAGTCGTTAATGGGAAGCTGGTGACGCAAGAACGTCTCTACAATATCCACATGGCAGAATCTCCCAATTGTGTGGGTTGTAATACAGTAGATTCTGACGAGCACCGCCTCAGCTGTGGAGAGGCGGAAGCGGTTTGGCACCTAGTGCGGCAGATGCTGGCTTATCTCTTGCGAGTTCGGCCGGAGCATATATCTGCACGCACGTTATTGTTTCCGGATGAGACATTTTACCCCAAGACTCGAACCAACTCTGTCAACTGGATACGTGGACATGCAGTCCATTACCTCTGTCGTGACGGACACAAGAATTTCCTTGACTTCTGGCTCTATTTGCAAGAAAGACATCATGCTATTTCCGGGCATACCAGATATCGACAGTGCTTCGCGAACTACCTATGGAGTGCCTTTCACAGCCCGCCGTGCAGCTGGAATGTTCCCGGCAGTGGCAGATGAGGTCAGAACGAACCGCAAACGAGCATATATTGAACAATCTTTATCAGTGGGCGCAGTCGCTGGGAAGCCTCACTACGACGTGGTAGCTTTCTTTTCATGTTATTTATGTTTCATATCTTCGATGGCGTCTTCATTCTGTTTCAGTTTTCCAGGCTTGATTAACTATGACTGTTCGCACATTGATATCTATATACATAAAAAAAAGATTACAAAAGTGGACAGGAGACCTGCGTTCGTATCCAAATAAATACACAAGAACAAAATAAGAACAAAATGAACAACAAATAAAAAAAAATAATAAAGTATTATACCCTTTCCTTTTCCTTTTATTTTATTTTTTTACACAAAGTTCAGAGGCATATTTAATTTTTGTTTGTAGGCGGAACCTGAAGTGGTGGCGAACGGCCGTCCTAGTTAGCTTTAGGATGAAAGTGGCGGTGGCACTAGCTTTGTTTTTGTTTTTAGGCTAGATAGGTTTTTGGGGGTCGTATGGGTGATAGGGGCCAACTAGGAAAAAAAAAAAAAGAATAAATAAAGGTGGTAGAGCACTTGCCCGCGAAAGGCAAAGGTCCCGAATTCGAGTGTCGGTCGGGCACACAGTTTTAATCTGCCAGGAAGTTTCATATCAGCGCACACTCCGCTGCAGAGTGAAAATCTCATTCAAGGTATCACATGTCTGTCAGGGGCGTCTCCAGACTGTCTTCGGCTTGTAATCTCATTACCTGGAGAATTGTCTTCAGCGGTGATCCCTGCGTGCAACTGAGCCCCCGCGACCATGAACAGCGGAAATGTGGCAAGCGAAAAAAAACTTTTTAACATTTCATCGGTTTTTTTGGGACGATGGCGAAAAAAGTTTCGAAACGGTTTAAAATTATGTGTTAAGTTGTTTGGAAGTTCCATAATGCTTTCACTCTCAAAGACTGTATGTATACATTCTGCGTTATTTGCACACTCCGAGTCACAATACATCGGTTACCAACTATAATACTTGCCTTACTGTGTTAACTGTTTAACGTAAGATTTCACCTTCTAGCATCATTGCCACAGATACCCAAGGTTGGCAGCCCGTCGTGTGCCGAGCACAGCGCACTCTAGCGGGCTGTGCAGCTCGACGGAACTGGGGTGTGCCTCGTCCACTTCTTAGCTAGATTTCAACCTAGGCAGACGCACTAGCATAACAGGCCGTCAGCCAGTTCTGTAGTGTTTGCACTGATTCTCTGAGGAGGGCCCATCAGGCTTAGTCCCAGAGAATATGTTGTATTAGTTACAGCCGCAGCTGCAGACCTACAAACTACAGAAGATAAGTAATTTCATTGTACGAGGTGCATTCAAGTTCTAAGGCCTCCGATTTTTTTTCTAATTAACTACTCACCCGAAATCGATGAAACTGGCGTTATTTCTCGACGTAATCGCCCTGCAGACGTACACACATTTTTCACAACGCTGACGCCATGATTCCATGGCAGCGGCGAAGGCTTCTTTAGGAGTCTGTTTTGACCACTGGAAAATCGCTGAGGCAATAGCAGCACGGCTGGTGAATGTGCGGCCACGGAGAGTGTCTTTCATTGTTGGAAAAAGCCAAAAGTCACTAGGAGCCAGGTCAGGTGAGTAGGGAGCATGAGGAATCACTTCAGAGTTGTTACCACGAAGAAACTGTTGCGTAACGTTAGCTCGATGTGCGGGTGCGTTGTCTCGGTGAAACAGCACACGCGCAGCTCTTCCCGGACGTTTTTGTTGCAGTGCAGGAAGGAATTTGTTCTTCAAAACATTTTCGTAGGATGCACCAGTTACCGTAGTGCCCTTTGGAACGCAATAGGTAAGGATTACCCCCTCGCTGTCCCAGAACATGGACACCATCATTTTTTCAGCACTGGCGGTTACCCGAAATTTTTTTGGTGGCGGTGAATCCTGTGTGCTTCCATTCAGCTGACTGGCGCTTTGTTTCTGGATTGAAAAATGGCATCCACGTCTCATCCATTGTCACAACCGACGAAAAGAAAGTCCCATTCATGCTGTCGTTGCGCGTCACCATTGCTCGGCAACATGCCACATGGGCAGCCGTGTGGTCGTCCGTCAGCATTCGTGGCACCCACCTGGATGACACTTTTCGCATTTTCAGATTGTCACGCAGGATTGTGTGCACAGAACCCATAGATATGCCAACTCTGGAGGTGATCTGTTCAACAGTCATTCGGCGATCCCCCAAAACAATTCTCTCCACTTTCTCGATCTTGTCGTCAGACCGGCTTGTGCGAGCCCGAGGTTGTTTCGGTTTGTTGTCACACGATGTTCTGCCTTCATTAAACTGTCGCACCCACGAACGCACTTTCGACATATCCGTAACTCCATCACCACATGTCTCCTTCAACTGTCGATGAATTTCAATTGGTTTCACGCCAAGCAAATTCAGAAAACGAATGATTGCACACTGTTCAAGTAAGGAAAACGTCGCCATTTTAAATATTTAAAACAGTTCTCATTCTCGCCGCTGGCGGTAAAATTCCATTTGCTGTACGGTGCTGCCATCTCTGGGACGTATTGACAATGAACGCGGTCTCATTTTAAAACAATGCGCATGTTTCTATCTCTTTCCAGTCCGGAGAAAAAAGATCGGAGGCCTTAGAACTTGAATGCTCCTCGTAACATGTGTTTCTTGAACAATAATCCTCTCTAACAGTGTGCCGTAGCGCATATTATTGGAACCTGGGCTCCGTCAGCTCCTATCAACTCTGTCTCCCACTTATTTGCATTTAGTAACGAGCTGAAAACACCCGTTTTGTGCCTCTAAACAGTGAGACGCAATACACCTCATGATTAATGCATTATGACAGCACTTAAAAGTTTTTAATTCGATCAGTAATAATATGAAATACTAAAAAACAATTTTTGTTCCTCCAGAAATTCGTTAGACAGCCATTCTGCAACTGCGGCTGTGTGGCTGTTTTAACCCTTTCGAGCCGTGTATGGACTCGTGCTACACCTTGTATTTAGATTGCATTGGTTCTCCTTTTCTTCCCCTGACATGTTTGTTTGATATGTTGTCTGTCATGAAGTGGTTGTCTGGTTGTCTTTTCCCTCTGCTATCGATATCTGCGTTTTTGCTTCCGGGAAACTGCTATGGAGGAAGTGAGAGCTTTCACCGGTTGTAACCTCGTGTGGTGGCGGGGAAGTAGGGGCGTTGCGCGCTGGGAGTGTGGTGGACACGGGAGGGCAGTGTGGCTCTCCAGCCGGCGTGGCCGGTTGTACCGAGTCGCCACGTGATGTATGTCGGTTGTGTGTAACGAGCGGTTCGAGTTGACGTAAGAGGTCCCCGCGTGTTGATTGTATACAGATTCGCCCTACGAGTAGTTGCTGTTCATTTCACCTCGGTGGGACGTTAACAAGCTTCTTTAAGTCCTCCGTTTCAACTCTGGAGTTTAAAAGGAGACACCTAACATGGAGGAGCGGTCACTACCCGTCAACGTTGCAGAGAAGACGTGAACTCCGTTGACAGAGCGTGTTGTCGCGTGAGCGTGGCGTGTCGGGTACGCTGGCGACGCGTGCGCGGTCGGATGTGTGGATCCTTGCCACCGGAGGTCGTGTGCTGCCTGCTGGAGCATAATTGCAAGTTAAATTAGTGGAAGGTTTAATCATTAAGTAATAAGTTTGCGTAACCAGCGCCTCTTCTGCCTTGTGGCCTCCGGCGACCGGGTTTCCTGTCCCTGGCACCGTTGTAATTGAAGACAGTGATCTTCGCTCGTCCTCTCGTTACTGTCCGATGGGAGGTGAGTTTTGGCAGTTTAATTGTTGCGCTATTCTGTCGTGTGTTATGAGTAAATTCATGCTTCTTGTTGGTTGATCATGTGGTCGCTCATTCAGGACTGTGTGGTGTAATGTTTCCTTGCAGGAGGTTAGCTCTAGTTCTGTCAGCAAGTTAAGCCATCTTATAACAAGTTTTCGCTGGCTAAAAGTCGGTGCAGTGACCAGCCTGAGAGTGGCAATTGTGTTTACCGGCGTATTTAAATTGGTCAGTATTCTGTCTGGCCTGAGCATCCCTGAGTGGGTGATTTGTGGCCGCCTTACACGGGTCCGTCATATCTGCTGTGTTCTAATGATATTCCAGGACACTTTTGTTTAAAATTTTTTTAAAAATTCCTCCAAGTTTGTAAATTCCTTTTATTGCCATTAATCGTGTGTTTGCTGAGACCTGTTCAATTTTTTTTTTAATGGCGGTGTTGGTAGCTTCGCTACCTCACCGTACCTTATTAACAAAGTTCTGTATTTACTTTAGTAGCCTGTTTACTAATGTTCTTGCCGGCCGCGGTGGTCTAGCGGTTCTGGCGCTGCAGTCCGGAACCGCGGGACTGCTACGGTCGCAGGTTCGAATCCTGCCTCGGGCATGGGTGTGTGTGATGTCCTTAGGTTAAAAAATGGCTCTGAGCACTATGGGACTTAACATCTATGGTCATCAGTCCCCTAGAACTTAGAACTACTTAAACCTAACTAACCTAAGGACAGCACAAAGATGTTGAGTCCCATAGTGCTCAGAGCCATTTGAACCATTTTGAACTAATGTTCTTTAAATTTTTTAAAAATTGTTCTATTGCTATAAATTACTTTGATTGCCGTTAGCGGCGTGTTTTAAAAGGTAGTTTATTGCCGTACTGCTAGTTTCTGTAAGATACGAATAAAACATTTGTGAAAATCTCAACTCGACAGTAAACTACTAGAAATTTGGCCCCGTTTCCCAACTTGTGGTGTGGCTTGTACTAACCGTAACCACTGTGTGTGTCACCTTTACTAATACAGATCCGCCAATAAGGAATTTATTTTTATTTCTTTATTCTACGCAATTTTCGTTTAGTTAAATATCTTGTTCTATCTTTATTGTTCCTATAGGGATCCTGTTAATTATCCAGTTAGCGTCCATTATCTTTACTGCAGGAAAAGTGTACTTCCAATTTTAATTCACGACGGAAAAATGTATCGACAAAATGTTTTCTTTTTCGTTCGAACAAAACGCTGAAGAGGCTATAACGGCTAACGAAGCAGAGCTTAAAAATTAAAAAAAAAAAAAAAAAACTCCGTTTGTAGCCCCATTACTGCGAAATTCAGGGTCCTGTGGTCGACTTCCGGCTTGACAAGCAGTTTTTTTCTTGAAGCACCAGACGTGCCGCAGATTTTAATGAGGTACAAAATGGATCTACACCATGCCTACTTCTGTTCTGTTTTAAAGGTTTCGTTACGAGTGGGAGATTCCACACCTCAGAGAGAGAGAGAACAGAAATGTTTTAATTCCATCCTAGATTGAGCCTGTGTTTGCGGAGCCAGATACGCTTCTACTGAATGGCTCTTTGTTTGAAAAACTGAGCAGTTTCTTCATTAATCCCCGTAATGGAATAGGAGACATAGTTGGCAAGGAAACAAGTGTTCTACTTGGCATGAGAATACTGCTTCTCTCTTAGAGAACGACCGAATGTTGTCGCAGTGGTGAAGATACTGTTCTAGCGAGACGTGCTTGTATAGCACGGATGACAAAGTATTGTATCCACCAAATATGCATGGCGTAAATGTGGCAGAAAGAGAACCTCGTACTACGGAGTAGTTGCTGTTATGATGTTGCGAGGCGGCCTATTTGCGCATAGAAACTATACAGTCTTTAATTTTATTTTAAATATGTGTGCGTTTCAGCAACGGTGCACGCAGAAACGACATGATTCCTACTCTGTAGGAATCAGCATGGATTTCGAAAAAGACGATCGTGTGAAACTCAGCTCGCGCTATTCGTCCACGAGACTCAGAGGGCCATGGACACGGGTTCCCAGGTAGATGCCGTGTTTCTTGACTTCCGCAAGGCGTTTGATACAGCTCTCCACAGTCGTTTAATGAACAAAGTAACGGCATGGACTATCAGACCAATTGTGTGATTGGATTGAAGGGTTCCTAGATGACAGAACGCAGCATGTCATTCTCAATGGACAGAACTCTTCCGAAGTAAGAGTGATTTCAGGTGTGCCGCAGGGGAGTGTCGTAGGACCATTGCTATTCACAATATGTATAAATGACCTTGTGGATAACATCGGAAGCCGGCCAGTGTGGCCGAGCGGTTCTAGGCGCTTCAGTCCGGAACCGCGCGATCGCTACGGTCGCAGGTTCGAATCCTGCCTCGGGCATGGATGTGTGTGATGTCCTTAGGTTAGTTAGGTTTAAGTAGTTCTAAGTTCTAGGGGACTGATGACCTCAGATGTTGAGTCCCATAGTGCTCAGAGCCATTTGATAACATCGGAAGTTCATTGAAACTTTTTGCGGATGATGCTGTACTATACCGCGAGGTTGTAACAATGGAAAATTGTACTGAAATGCAGGAGGATCTGCAACGAATTTACGCATGGTGCAGGGAATGGCAATTGAATCTCAATGTAGACAAGTGTAATGTGCTGCGAATGCATAGAAAGAAAGATCCCTTATCATTTAGATACAATATAGCAGGTCAGCAACTGGAAGCAGTTAATTCCATAAATTATCTGGGAGTACGCATTAGGAGTGATTTAAAATGGAATGATCATATAAAGTTGATCGTCGGTAAAGCGGACGCCAGACTGAGATTCGTTGGAAGAATCCTAAGGAAACGCAGTCCGAAAACGAAGGTAGTAAGTTATAGTACACTTGTTCGCCCACTGCTTGAATACTGCTCACCGATGTGGGATCCGTACCAGATAGGGTTGATAGAAGAGAGAGAGAAGATCCGACGGAGAGCAATGCGCTTCGTTACAGGATCATTTAGTAATCGCGAAAGCTTTAGGGAGATGATAGATAAACTCCAGTTGAAGACTCTACAAGAGAGAAGCTCAGTAGCTCGGTACGGGCTTTCGTTGAAGTTTCCAGAACATACCTTCGCCGACGAGTCAAGCAGTATATTGCTCCCTCCTATGTATATCTCGCGAAGAGACCATGAGGATAAAATCAGAGAGATTAGAGCTCACACAGAGGCATACCGACAATCTTTCTTTCCACGAACAATACGAGACTGGAATAGAAGGGAGAACCGATAGAGGTACTTAAGGTACCCTCCGCCACACACCGTCAGGTGGCTTGCGGAGTATGGATGAAGATGTCGGTGTAGAATACGCACCCCAGTGCGTGCACGTCTGGAATTTGCTCTGCATACAAGAGGTAACAACGAACCAGTTGCAGAATTCAGGGTTTATTGACCCTTTATCATGGTTTCGACAAATGTAAAGTTGTGTTCCTCAGAAGGAAAATGGAATCGGAAAATCATGTATTGATATAAACGGATGTTGAAGCCATAAGCCCTTGTGTTGTGCAGTGTGCATGTCACCCACAAATATCAACAGGTAAGATGCAGTCCTGAGACTGGTTTGATGCAGCTCTCCATGCTACTCTATCCTGTGCAAGCTTCTTCATCTCCCAGTACCTACTGCAACCTACATCCTTCTGAATCTGCTTGGTGTATTCATCTCTTGGTCTCCCTCTACGATTTTCTCCCACTACGCTGATCCCTTGATGCCTCAGAACATGTCCTACCAACCGATCCATTCTCCTAGTCAAGTTGTGCCACAAACGTCTCTTCTCCTCAATCCTACTCAACACCTCATTAGTTATGTGATAAACCCATCTAATCCTTAGAATTCTTCTGTAGCACCACATTTCTAAAGCTTCTATTCTCTTCTTGTCTAAACTATTTATCGTCCATGTTTCACTTCCATACTTGGCTACACTCCATACAAATACTTTCAGAAACGACTTCCTGACACTTAAATCTACACTCGATATCAACAAATTTCTCTTCTTCAGAAACGCTTTCCTCCCATTGCCAGTCTACATTTTATATCCTCTGTACTTCGACCATCATCAGTTATTTTGCTCCCCAAATAGCAAAACTCCTTTATTACTTTAAGTGTCTCATTTATTAATCTACTACCCTCAGCATCACCGACTTAATTCTACTACATTCCATTATCCTCGTTTTGCTTTTGTTGATGTTCATCTTATATCCTCCTTTCAAGACACTATCCATTCCGTTCAACTACTCTTCCAAGTCGTTTGCTGTCTCTGACAGAATTACAATGTTATCGGCGAACCTCAAAGTTTTTTATTTCTTCTCCATGGATTTTAATACCTACTCCGAATTTTTCTATTGTTTCCTTCACTGCTTCCTCAATATACAGATTGAATAACATCGGTGAGAGGCTACAACCCTGTCTCTCGCTTCCCAACCACTGCTTCCCTTTCATGTCCCTCGACTCTTATAACTGCCACTTGGTTTCTATACAAATTGTAAATAGCTTTTCGCTCCCTATATTTTACCCCTGCCACCTTCAGAATTTGAAAGAGAGTATTCCAGTCAACATTGTCAAAAGCTGTCTGTAAATCTACAAATGCTAGAAACGTAGCTTTGCCTTTCCTTAATCTAGCTTCTAAGATAAGTCGTAGGGTCAGTATTGCCTCACGTGTTCCAATATTTCTACGGAATCCAAACTGATCTTCCCCTAGGTCGGCTTCTACTAATTTTTCCGTTCATCTGTAAAGAATTCGCGTTAGTATTTTGCAGCCGTGACTTATTAAACTGATAGTTCGGTAATTTTCTCATCTGTCAACACCTGCTTTCTTTGGGATTGGAATTATTATATTCCTCTTGAAGTCTGAGGGTATATCGCCTGTCTCATACATCTTGCTCACCGGGTGGTAGAGTTTCGTCAGGACTGGCTCTCCTAAGGCTGTCAGTAGTTCTAATGGAATGTTGTCTACTCCCGGGGCCTTGTTTAGCCTCAGGTCTTTCAGTGCTGTGTCAAACTTTCCACGCAGTATCATATCTCCCATTTCATCTTCATCTAAATCCTCTTCGATTTCCATAATATTGTCCTCAAGTACATCGCCCTTGTATAGACCCTCTATATACTCCTTCCACCTTTCTGCCTTCCCTTCTTTGCTTAGAACTGGGTTGCCATCTGAGCTCTTGATATTCACACAAGTGGTTCTCTTTTCTCCAAAGGTCTCTTTAATTTTCCTGTAGGCAGTACCCATCTTACCGCTAGTGATATCAGCCTCTACATCCTTACATTTATCCTCTAGCCATGCCTGCTTAGCCATTTTGAACTACAAGATGCATAATACTAACTGTTGTTGTTGTTGTTGTGTTGTGGTCTTCAGTCCTGAGACTGGTTTGATGCAGCTCTCCATGCTACTCTATCCTGTGCAAGCTTCTTCCTCTCCCAGTACCTAGTGCAACCTACATCCTTCTGAATCTGGTTAGTTTATTCATCTCTTGGTCTCCCCCTACGATTTTTACCCTCCACGCTGCCCTCCAATACTAAATTGGTGATCCCTTGATGCCTCAGAACATGTCCTACCAACCCATCCCTTCTTCTGGTCAAGTTGTGCCACAAACTTCTCCCCAATCCTATTCAATACTTCCTCATTAGTTATGTGATCTACCCATCTAATCTTCAGCATTCTTCTGTAGCACCACATTTCTAAAACTTCTATTCTCTTCTTGTCCAAACTATTTATCGTCCATGTTTCACTTCCATACATGGCTACACTCCATACAAATACTTTCAGAAATGACTTCCTGACACTTAGATCTATATTCGATGTTAACAAATTTCTCTTCTTCAGAAACGCTTTCCTTGCCATTGCCAGTCTACATTTTATATCCTCTCTACTTCGACCATCATCAGTTATTTTGCTCCCAAGATAGCAAAACTCCTTTACTACTTTAAGTGTCTCATTTATTAATCTACTACCCTCAACATCTCCCGACTTAATTCGACTACATTCCATTATCCTCGTTTTGCTTTTGTTGATGTTCATCTTATATCCTCCCTTCAAGATACCATCCATTCCATTCAACTGCTCTTCCAAGTCCTTCGCTGTCTCTGACAGAATTACAATGTCATCGGATAACCTCAAAGTTTTTATTTCTTCTCCATGGATTTTAATACCTACTCCGAATTTTTCTTTTGTTTCCTTTACTGATTGCTCAATATACAGATTGAATAACATCGGGGAGATGCTACAATCCTGTCTCACTCCCTTCCCAACCACTGCTTCCCTTTCATGTCCCTCGACTTTTACAACTGCCATCTGGTTTCTGTACAAATTGTAAATAGCCTTTCGCTCCCTGTATTTTACCCCTGCCACCTTTAGAATTTGAAAGAGAGTATTGCAATCAACATTGTCAAAAGCTTTCTGTAAGTGTACAAATGCTAGAAACGTAGGTTTGCCTTTCCTTAATCTTTCTTCTAAGGTAAGTCGTACAATACTAACTAAAATTATTAATTCTGAAACTGGTTGTCGGTTATTTTCCAGTCCTATCAAGTTTACACAGCTTTTCACGGGGCCAAATAGGGTCAGGCAACAGCTATGACAAAAATGGATGGCAATAGAGATCAGCAACGCGTCACAATTGTTTATTTACCGGAAAACGTTTTATAATACACTACTTAGCTGGGATAAAAGATGATGTGTGGCAATACAGTTTCCATTGGTACTGAACGACAGCTGACACCACTTCCAAAACGACCATTTTGGCTCTGCTTGGCGTCACCTGTAGCCTGGTCTTAAGAGTCTCACTGAGACGCTATCCTGTGCTGAGGTGCCATCTTTGAGATACCCAGTGACTAACTTCTGACTGGAGCCATATATATCCACACCTAACGGATGGGTGACAGCTTTGGAGTTATCGAAGCCTCTAAACTTTCATCTCCTCCTCACTGCCGCTGTATGTACAGTATGATTTTTTCCACCGTGTACAAACTCTACGGATTTACCGGTGAGAGGATACGGAACAAAAAATGTCATCGAACTGATGTCCGGAAATGCATGGTTTCCATGTTGGAGGCCATTTATTCAGTCATACTTTGTTACAGAGACTGCGCTGTACGATGCAGCCACAGTTACAGAACGCATGGTTTCCTCCCAGAGGGTGGTACTGTTCCTCATACGTCAAGCCCTAGCACCCTCTTCTGCCACAGTATTTGGTAATATTGTGTCCGATTCACTTCTCTTGCTGACTCACCTTGTAGTGGATGTGATACGCCGTTGTACGCAATGGAAAATTGAGAATGCGCTAGGTGACGATCAGTTTGGCTTTAGGAAAAGTAAAGGGACGAGAGAGGAAATTCTGACGTTACGGCTAATAATGGAAGCAAGGCTAAAGAAAAATCAAGACACTTTCATAGGATTTGTCGACCTGGAAAAAGCGTTCGACAATATAAAATGGTGCAAGCTGTTCGAGATTTTGAAAAAAGTAGGGGTAAGCTATAGGGAGAGAGGGGTCGTATACAATATGTACAACAACCAAGAGGGAATAATAAGAGTGGACGATCAAGAACGAAGTGCTCGTATTAAGAAGGGTGTTATACGAGGCTGTAGCCTTTCGCCCCTACTCTTCAATCTGTACATCGAGGAAGCAATGATGGAAATAAAAGAAAGGTTCAGGAGTGGAATTAAAATACAAGGTGAAAGGATATCAATGATACGATTCGCTGATGACATTGCTATCCTGAGTGAAAGTGAAGAAGAATTAAATGATCTGCTGAACGGAATGAACAGTCTAATGAGTACACAGTATGGTTTGAGAGTAAATCGGAGAAACACGAAGGTAATGAGAAGTAGTAGAAATGAGAACAGCGAGAAACTTAACATCAGGATTGATGGTCACGAAGTCAATGAAGTTAAGGAATTCTGCTACCTAGGTAGTAAAATAACCAATGACGGACGGAGCAAGGAAGAGATCAAAAGCAGACTCGCCATGGCAAAAAAGGCATTTCTGGCCAAGAGAAGTCTACTAATATCAGATACCGGCCTTAATTTGAGGAAGAAATTTCTGAGGATGTACGTCTGGAGTACAGCATTGTACGGTAGTGAAACATGGACTGTGGGAAAACCGGAGCAGAAGAGAATCGAAGCATTTGAGATGTGGTGCTATAGACGAATGTTGAAAATTAGGTGGACTGATAAGGTAAGGAATGAGGAGGTTCTACGTAGAATCGGAGAGGAAAGGAATATGTGGAAAACACTGATAAGGAGAAGGGACAGGATGATAGGACATCTGCTAAGACATGAGGGAATGACTTCCATGGTACTAGAGGAAGCTGTAGAGGGCAAAAACTGTAGAGGAAGACAGATATTGGAATACGTCAAGCAAATAATTGAGGACGTAGGTTGCAAGGGCTACTCTGAGATGAAGAGGTTAGCACAGGAAAGGAATTCGTGGCGGGCCGCATCAAACCAGTCAGTAGACTGATGACAAAAAAAAAAAAAAAACGCAATGGTTCAGTACTCGAGTAGGAGCTTGCCGATATCGTGGAAAGGCTAATGGGAATGGGCGGCAGGCAGCAAGGTTGTAACAGGAGACCCATCTTCGCCGACAACAACCGCAGCATTCAATGTTTGCAACAGTGTTTCGCTGTTTGTCTGAAACAGGATCGTTTCAGGAAGTAGGAAATCATGAACTACGTACCAGAAATGTTCGGATGCCAGACTTGGAGGAAAATGTGAATAACACTGTGGAAGGCGACCGCCTTGTCAGTACCAGGCAGTTCTCCCGCCAGTACAGGGTAAGCCAGATGAGAGAGTAGAACATTCTCTATGACAGTTGTTACTACCCTTATCACTTACAGCGTGTGCAGGGCTTACTAGCGACAGAGTTTCCACATCGGGAGCAGTGTTGTAACAGTTCTGTCACTAAATGTAACTGGGTTCTCTCTTTTGATGCTAATCAATTGTCAGGATGAGCATTACTGCAAAGGGCATTTGATTCTAAGGCATTATGTCAGGGTGAAAATACTAAATAAATTAACTTTTCTCCCTTAACGACATGTGGGCAGGGTGGGTTCTTCCTTGGCTCGGGTATGAGGTAGAATGAAACAGCGTTTTTACATAAGATAACTTTTATTGAAAGTTTCGTGCAACTGTATCTTACTGGATGTTCTGGTCCGGAGAACGGCAGCTGTGTCGTTTGCGAAGCCTTCTGCTGCGGCAGCGGCGGCGGCGGCGGCGGCGTCTGATTACGCGTGGCAGTGTGTATCTCGTGCCGCCGTCTCGCCCAGCTGACTGGAGACGCGCAGCGCTCTGTGGCCCGTTTAATTATTGCGAGCGAAGTCGTGCATTGGATGGTGATACCTTGGATGTGGCGTCCCAGTGTTTCTCTTCTCTAAGCGGCCGCTTGTGTTGTGCGTCGGCCAGCGGAGCGGCGCGGCGGGGGAAGGCCAGTGTCCCGGACTCGAACAACGGACTCCCGCTTGCCAGTCTTCGGCTGTCAGGTCTTCATCCCAGCTCACAGGTGACTGCTGATGTGAGGCCGTCTCCTTCCCGTCCTCACGAGTCACCCGGGTACCTAAAAATCAGACTTCAAATACCTTTTAACTTCTCTCTTCTGGCGCCGAGGCTGCTGCTTGCTATTCCATTACAGCGGCGGACTTGGTGCGTCTGTGCATTATGTAGTCTCTTCCTGCATGACGGTCTTCAGCTCCTAAGCTAAACTGAAAACTTCTTGTCGGGCCCACTGCGTCTCACGTATTTATTCACTTCAGTTCACTGGAGGTGAACGACTTCATGGTCATTGGCTCTTCTGTCACGTTGGAAAGCTTCTCAAAGAATCTTCTTAACGTCGGTCATTGGCTCTTGGAATGTAGGCGAGGGCCTTTGCTCACATGCGACAACTGAGAAACACGTGAGCCGGCCGGGCGATGCCCTGACGGCTGAATCGACAGCGCCCGCTTATGTGGAACTTGCTGACTTCACCGTCATTGTCTCTTCTGCTCTGCTGTTCTGCCCACTGTTTGCCAGTATGTAGCTCTCTAAACTAAACCAAGTTTTTAATTTTTATTCTAATTTCTACTTCACTTTGATTTCACTAATTTATTTACTTAAGTACCACTCAACAGTGTTGTCAGTGGTTTCTTCACCACACAACCACGATCCTGGGATCTGTGTCATCCATTCTATTCACAGATGAAGCTATCTTTACACGGAGTGGTATCTTAAATTTTCATAACAGTCATCTGTGCGAGAGTACGCAGAAACTTCGTGGTATGGTGACAGCGAGTCATCAGCATCGGTGCAGCCGGATATGTAAGCTGGGATAATTGGCGACCGTATTTTCGGGCCAGTCTTCCTTCCGCGTCACCTACCAGGCCGGAACTATCGGCGTTTCCCCTGCTGGAAGAAGCGCCATTGATGATTCGAAGGATTATGTGGCTGCTACTTGATGGTGTTCCAGCCCACTTGGCCGTTAACGCGTCTCAAATCATGTCTTACCTGGTCATTCAGTGGATTTCAATCTGTGTATGCAGAGCCAATTCCAGACGTGCACGCACTGGGGTGCGTATTCACCCTAACTTTGGCACTGTTCTGATGGATACTGGCCGATGTGAACGTACGAGACAGAAGATGCTACGACGCGTACACCCATGCCTTGCGGCACGAGGTAACCACTTTCAACAGATACTGTAACAGTGGTACAGCGCGTATTAGACCACAGTCTCTGTAACAGTGTTTCATCGAATAAATGGTCTCTGTAATGGAAAACATAAGTTCATTAGTCCTTTCTTGTTCCATATCCTCTCATCAATCAATCTCTAGAACTTTTACACGGTGGAAAAAAATCACCCTATATATGTCTCCCTCCCACTCTCTCTCTTTTTCCATTCGCACTTTCTCCTGTTTGTCTCTCCCACTGCCACTGCCTTCATGCCTTTCTGTCGTTCTACTTATCACTGACTCTCTCTCTCTCTCTCTCTCTCTCTCGCTCTCTCTGGCACGTTCACTGTCTAGCTGTGGGAAGGTACCTAACAGTTACTGCTAGTGTAATTTCTCTTGTGAACAGCATCCCATACGAGCAAATTAGCTGCGTCTTTGCCTGTGGTTAGTCATACCTTAGGTACTTGGGGTATGCATGAGAGAGAGAGGAGAGAGAGGGAGAGAGAGAGAGAGAGAGAGAGAGAGACAGAGAGAGAGAGAGAGAGAGAGAGCAGCTCTAGTTGTGCACGTCTACTTTCACAGCCCGCAGCTAATTCGCTGCAAATAGCAATCTATAGCTGTGATCCTGTAGTCTAATAGTCTATGATTTGTTTGAATTGAAAGTTAACAAAATACACATAAATAAAAGTAAATAATTGAAAAACAATGGTTCTATTGTAACGTCTGTAACTGATGTAGACAACAGAGCATTATGTGAACAATGTTTACTCAAGAAAGGACATCTCGAATATATGGGAAGTGATCCTACGATATTCAGTTAAAATAAAGTCAGAAAATACTCTTATCAAATGTGGTTAAGTTATGCTGAGAGCAGTCAGTCATGGACTGTGCGGCTGGTCCCGGCGGAGGTTCGAGTGCTCCCTCGGGCATCGGTGTGTGTGTTTGTCCTCAGGATAATTTAGGTTAAGTAGTGCGTAAGCTTAGGGACTGATGATCTTATCAGTTAAGTTCCATAAGATTTCACACACAATTTTTTATGCTGAGAGCGTCATGAGAATGGTAGCAAAATCCCTAAGTCCATTTCATAATCACAACACACGATATATTCATCAGCTCAGAACTCCACCAAAAATGCATCATTCTTAATTTCTACAGAGGTGGCCATTGTCCAGACTAAACTAATATATTACAACAATATTTAGAAAAACAAAAGTTATAAACATTTGGTCCCCACTTATCCATAAATAAATAGTGTAATAACCTTACGCAAGTGCACTCGTGATAAAAGACAACAGATTGTCATTAAATGTTGTTTAAACAGTTATTTAGGACTGCTTCTCAGAAGCATCTTTTGGCACTCATTTGTGAAGGCTATGGTGTCAGCTACACATGTGAGTTGTCATAGACAGTATCTGCCGGCTGAAGTGGCCGAGCGGTTCTAGGCGCTACAGTCTGGAACCGCGCGACCGCTACGGTCGCAGGTTCGAATCCTGCCTCGGGCATGGATGTGTGTGATGTCCTTAAGTTAGTTAGGTTTAAGTAGTTCTAAGTTCTAGGGGACTGATGATCTCAGAAGTTAAGGCCCATCGTGCTCAGAGCCATTTGAAGCCATAGGCAGTATCTCCACCATGAAGCGCACAGTCACTAACCACCAGAGGGCACTGTCATCCCTCCCATGATGCAGCCCATGATCGCTGTCTAAGGAGAAAATGGCGGCAAAAGGAGTCACTCTGTGTCCAGCTGCTAGAGAGGAGGGGGGAAGTTGGAAAAATTTATTTAGGGACGGATTTCACATAGTTTATTTATTACAGTGATACACTCGCCCTGACGTGCTTGGGGTCACAGTTAACAGCCTACAGACCTGCAAACTACTCGTAAATTACCGAAATAATGCAGAACAGACACATAAACGACTAGTAACTTGCTTTCGCACTGTCTTTACGAAATTCGGCTGCGGCATGTTGGCATACTGTTCCCTAGAGAGTTCCAAGGCGAAATGATGACGGATGCATTCTTTCTAGCGATCCTAACAGGACAGCCCATCCCACATGCGCGATGTCTCTGACCGCGCACGTGTTTACCTAGCCACCGTGGGTGATATGGCTTTCATGGCTGCTGGTCCAGTGCCGAGGGAGATGTTTGCATAGAGGCTCACCCTTGCAGGCGCAGCTAAAAATTTGTCAGTGTTATACTAACATCACATGTCTATGTAACTAAGAGCCAAGTCTCCCACTGACAAATTGTAACGTGTCATAGAAATAGTTAACAGTCGCTTTTGTAGGAGCTTTTGTGATGTCTCAACTTGTCTGCATGGAAATTCTTTTCCTCACGGGACCTGTTTACGGAAATCGCCCAGAATAGCACCGATTGCATTCTTCCTGATGGTCGTAACACTGCACCCCATCCATCCCGGAAAACATAACATCGTGCTTTCAACATATGTTTCAGAAACGGTAAACGTTCTCAATGCAAAAAGCCTTCATCATGTCTAAGCACGCTTGCAAAAACACCATTAATCATAAAAGCATTCTTGTTGTTTGGAAAGAGAGCACTGTCAAAGCACAGACGCGAAAATTAGAACAATTACGCAAACAGAATTCGAAGCACACAGAAGAGAAAAATGGCTGGATTTTTCAGTGTCCTACACCTACTGGTGTAGAGACGCCCTAATGCCTCAATGGCGGATGAGGGTCGCCATTCCTACCGGAGATAGATGGTCTGCTTCAATTTGTCTTTGAACACTTGAATAAAGAAGACGTCATTTACTCTCAGAACTTTCCGCAGATACCTTACCCCCATCTTGTTCGAACCAGTCTGTAGAGACTCCTATATCCCAGAACAAAGGGTGTCCTATGAGTGAATGGAGCATTCTGATTGGCTCTTACTGAATTTACCCGCCAAATTACTGATGCTGCTCGTGTGGAAGCACTGTCTGCCTTTTTTTCTGCAGCCGAGACTTTCAGCGGCAAAACGGTTTTAAACAGATCGCCATATTGCACTGATAGTTAAACCCTGCACAAGTGTTCCAAAGACCCTGTCTGCAGATAAAAAGAAATGCCCTCGAAATGGAAAATATAGACACACCTCGTTCCTTATACGTAACGGAGAACTCTCTAAAAACCAGAATGCAACAGCATGGATCAAATGGTTTATTAGATACAGGAAAAAAAATCTTGGTTGCATTAGACAGGTTTATTTGATCTTTGCGTGTGACGCGTTTCGTTTGTTCTAAGCATCATCAGACTATCTGGTGAAATTACAAACTAGTGTAAGTATAAATTGGTATTACAGACAATAGAAAATGAATAAATTAAAAATAACAAAAGGAATATTGTACCATAACCAGATTTTATGAGTTGAAATTTATATCCCTCACCATCCTCTGAAACACAAATGTGGCCCTGCGCTTCGTAGTCCAGTCGATGTGTGTCTTCATTTTGTTATTTTTAATTCATTCATTTATTATTGTCGTTAATAGCAATTCATACACCAGTTTGTTATTTCCCCGGATTGTCTTATGATGCTTAGAACAAGCGAAACGCGTAACATGTGATGGTCAAATAAACATATTTTGTGCAACTAAGACTTTTTCTTGTATCTAAAAAGCTGTTACGGTTGCTGTACAAGTACCGCCACTGTAGTTATGGAGAGGAAGGATTTTAATAGCACGGATCACATGTTGATCATCGGTGCCTACATCTACATCTACATTTATGCTCCGCAAGCCACCCAACGGTGTGTGGCGGAGGGCACTTTACGTGCCACTGTCATTACCTCCCTTTCCTGTTCCAGTCGCGTACGGTTCGCGGGAAGAACGACTGCCGGAAAGCCTCCGTGGACGCTCGAATCTCTCTAATTTTACATTCGTGATCTCCTCGGGAGGTATAAGTAGAGGGAAGCAATATATTCGATACCTCAACCAGAAACGCACACTCTCGAAACCTGGACAGCAAGCTACACCGCGATGCAGAGCGCCCCTCTTGAAGAGTCTGCCACTTGAGTTTGCTAAACATCTCCGTAACGCTATCACGCTTACAAGTAACACTGTGACGAAACGCGCCGCTCTTCTTTGGATCTTCTCTATCTCCTCTCTCAACCCGACCTGCTACGGATCCCACACTGATGAACAATAAAAAAAATGGTTTAAATGTCTCTGAGCACTATGGGACTTAACTTCTAAGGTCATCAGTCCCCTAGAACTTAGAACTACTTAGACCTAACAAACCTAAGGAGATCACACACATCCATGCCCGAGGCAGGATTCGAACCTGCGATTTCTTCTTTTTTTTCTGGTTTCATGATTTTTATCCTCTTCCCCTACAATCAAAGTTTCCTTTTTTTAAGTCCGTTGTACGCAATACGCTTAAAACAAGACAGTTTACTGCTGTTATGCGCTACTAACAGCAACGATTTGACTGAAACAATGTCAAACAGTGCGAGAAGTCGGCAATACACAACAATCCTATGAACTACTGCAAACAACGATACAAGTTGTGACTTGACAGTATTGCCAAATTAGGTGAAAGAAAAAGAAAGTGAAATGTAAATGGTGGACATTATACGCTCTGATTCGTTCAACCTTGTGGACAATATACGATTTGTTTCAATCACTCATTACCAGGATAGCATCTCAGTGTTATACAAATAGATTCAGTCTGTTGCGCGAAACATGTAGGGCACATAAAATACATGAAACTATATAAAACTCAATTTGGTCCAACGGCTCACTATACGAGTTTTGATTCGTCGCCCATATTTTCTTTGAGAGATGCACCAAGATTACGAAAAATGGCTCTGAGCACTATGCGACTTAACTTCTGAGGTCGTCAGTCGCCTAGAACTTAGAACTAATTAAACCTACCTAACCTAAGGACATCAGACACATCCAAGCCCGAGGCAGGATTCGAACCTGCGACCGTACCGGTCGCTCGGTTCCAGACTGTAGCGCCTAGAACCGCACGGCCACTCCGACCGGCACCAAGATGACAGCTTTCGACGTTGTTACCTACGTCAGAATATTTTCGTGGTATGAATAGGTGTTATGCATGGCTGTTAATCACGTTAATTTTATTTTTGTTATGTGTCATCAGTCCTGCTTTAGATTTCTCGTCAGCCAAGTGAACTTACTTGGTTATACCACTGTTTGTCGATTTGTAACAGATCTGAAGATGCCATTGATGGAAACTGGTAATCGTGAATTTCACAGTTTGCGGGATCGAGATGGACCTTTACAAATGAAGCAGTATTAGTTGACTAGTTGAACATTACTAATGCTACACTATGTGATCAAAAGTATCCGGACACCTGGCTGAAAATGACTTACGAGTACGTGGCGCCCTCTGTCGGTAATTCTGGGATTCAATGTGGTGTTAGCCCACCCTTAGCCTTGATGAGAGCTTCCACTCTCGCGGGCATACGTTCAACCTGGTGCTGGAAGGTTTCTTGGGGAATGGCAGCCCATTCTGGACTGTGCGGCTGGTCCCGGCGGAGGTTCGAGTCCTCCCTCGGGCATGGGTGTGCGTGCTTGTACTTAGGATAATTTAGGTTACATAGTGTGTAAGCTTAGGGACTGATGACCTTAGCAGTTCCATAAGATTTCACACACATTTGAACATTTTTTTTGGCAGCCCGTTCTTCACAGAGTGCTGCACTGAGGAGAGGTATCGATGTCAGCCGGTGAGGCTTGGCACGAAGTGTGCGTTCCAAAACATCCCAAACGTTCTGTAGGATTCAGGTCAGGAGTCTGTGCAGGCCAGTCCATTTCAAGGATGTTATTTTGTGTTGATGTGGATAAGGATGCACAGTATGAAAGACACTTATAGCAGACAACTCTCATGCTGAATATTATATGTTTCCTTCCCACTTACTGTGCACTTCGTGACCTACCATTCATGACAGCACAAACTTTTCCTCTCTACATGGCTATACTCCATACTTGCGGTGTCACCGCCAGACACCACACTTGCTAGGTGGTAGCCTTTAAATCGGCCGCGGTCCGCTAGTATACGACGGACCCTCGTGTCGCCACTGTCAGTGATTGCAGACCGAGCGCCGCCACCCGGCAGGTCTAGAGAGACGTCCTAGCACTCGCCCCAGTTGTACAGCTGACTTTGCTAGCGATGCTACACTGACACATACGCTCTCATTTGCCGAGACGATAGCATAGCCTTCAGCTACGTCATTTGCTACGACCTAGCAAGGCGCCATTACCCGTTTATATTGAGATTGTAATTATGTATCAAGAGCGATGTTCTCCAATTATGGATTAAAGTTAAGTATTCCAGAAGCTATGTACTCTTTTTGGGTACTATAATTCCTTGTCATTTTCCAGACCTCACGCCAGCCTGCGTGAGCTTAAACGCGTGCCTTTCGGCTTCCTCCAAACCCCGTGGATTGGTTCCTGCCAATTCACAATACTATTTCAGAAACGACTTCCTGACACATCTATACTCGATGTTAACAAAATTCTCTTCTTCAGAAACGCTTTCCTTGCCATTGCCAGTCTACATTTTATTTTCTCTCTACTTCGACCATCATCAGTTATTTTGCTCCCCAAATAGCAAAAGTCATTTACTACTTTAAGCTAATTAACGTTAATCATTGTGAAAGAAGCAAAACGATCTCTGATAAAGAATGTCGTTGAACAACCACGAACTCCAGCAGGCGGCAATAAAGCAGGAATCACTGTTAGTTCCGTAATCAATTTCCTTTATCCCCCTCTCAATTCTTTGATGAACAAGTATGCAGTCCAGAACACAAAGGCGCCGGGAGAGCTCTTTGTCGCTTTAACTTAGATAATGAGCTGAGTTTCTCCGTTATGTCGGACAATTCTCCGTAATTAGGCTGTCGCAGACGGTGCACTAATTATAGATTAAGCGAACGCAGAGCTGTCGGCGTTATCTAGGTTTCAGTATTCCCCTTCGGGAGGCGGTGATCGCTAGATGGAGCCTGAATAGATGATTAATGACGCCACCTCTCCACACTGTGCCCATTCATAATTGGTTTGGTTAGCGGCGTGTCGAATTACTAGAACTGAAAATTGCTACGCCACTGTGAAGTTATTGGATTGATGTCGGAAGAATTCTCTCTGGGAACAATTTGGTTAATTAAAGACAGCAAACAGGACGGCGAAAATACCGGTGCGGCCCAAAATAAAGTCGAGTTACTGAATCAAAGTAACTACGCGCTGAAATCATTATCTTCCTGTATACATGTAAGCTCTAATACACCTTGATCAAACGCTCAGAACCTAATACTCCAGTTTTTCCAAACCTGTGTGATATCAGAATTTTAAGTAATTTCGGTACAAAAACGAAACTGTAGATAGAGATAAAAATGGTGTGAATGCATGTTGGCTGTCGGGTCTGTTTCATGTTACTAGAACTTGTCAGGTAAAGTTCGCGATACAGCATGCCTGAATTTAATTGATGAAAGGAGAAAAAACAAAAATGAAGCAAATGAAGCAGGCATAAAGGAATACAATCGTCTCAAAAATGAGATCGACAGGAAGTGCAAAATGGCTAAGCAGGGATGGCTAGAGGACAAATGTAAGGATGTAGAGGCGTACATCACTAGGGGTAAGATAGATACTGTCTACAGGAAATTAAAAAGACCTTTGGAGAAAACAGAACCACTTATATGAATATCAAGAGCTCAGATGGAAACCCAGTTCTAAGCAAAGAAGGGAAAGTGGAAAGGGTGGAAAGGTGAAAGGAGTATATGGAGGGTCTATACAAGGGCGATGTTCTTGAGGACAGTATTATGGAAATCGAAGAGGATGTAGATGGAGATGGAGATGTGGTACTGCGTGAAGAGTTTGACAGAGGACTGAAAGACCTAAGTCGAAACAAGGGCCCGTGAGTAGACAACATTCCATTAGAACTACTGACAGCCTAGGGAGAGCCAGCCCTGACAAAACTCTACCATCTGGTGAAGATGTATGAGATAGAAGAATATAATAATTCCAATCCCAAAGAAAGCAGGTGTTGACAGATGTGAAAATTATCGAACTATCAATTTAATAAGTCACAGTTGCAAATTACTAACGCGAATTCTTTACAGACGAATGGAAAAACTGGTAGAAGCCGACCTCAGGGAAGATCAGTTTGGATTCCGTAGAAATGTCGGAACACGTGAGGCAATACGAATCCTACGACTTATCTTAGAAAACATCTTAAGGAAAGGCAAACCTACGTTTCTAGCATTTGTATACTTATAGAAAGCGTTTCACAATGCTGAGTGGAATACTCTGTTTCAAATTCTGAAGGTGGCAGGGGTAAAATAAAGGAAGCGAAGGCCTATTTACAATTTGTATAGAAACCAGATGGCAGTTATAAGAGTCGAGGGGCATGAAAGGGAAGCGTTGGTTGGGAAGGGAGTGAGACAGGGTTGTATCCCCGATGTTATTCAAAAAGTATATTGAGTAAGCAGTACAGGAAAGGAAAAATTCGGAGTAGGATTTAAAATCCACGGAGAAGAAATGAAAACTTCGAGGTTCGCCGATGACATTGTAATTCCGTCAGAGCAGTTCAATGGAATGCACAGTGTCTTAAAAGGAGGATATAAGATGAACATCAACAAAAGCAAAACGAGAATAATGGAACATAGTCAGATTAAGTCGGGTGATGCTGAGGGAATTAGATTATGAAATGAGACAATTAGGTAGTAAAGGAGTTTTACTATTTGGGGAGCAAAATAACTGATGATGGTTGAAGTACAGAGGATATAAATTGTAGACTGGCAATGGCAAGGAAAGCGTTTCTGATGAAGAGAAATTTGTTAACATCGAGAATAGATTTAAGTGTCAGGAAGTCGTTTCTGAAAGTATTTGTATGGAGTGTAGCCATGTATGGAAGTGAAAATGTTCAAATGTGTGTGAAATCTTATGGGACTTAAGTGCTAAGGTTATCAGTCCCTAAGCTTACACACTACTTAACCTAAATTATCCTAAGGACGAACACACACATCCATGCCCGAGGGAAGACTCGATCCTCCGCCGGGACCAGCCGCACAGTCCATGACTGCAGCGCTATGGAAGTGAAACGTGGACCATAAATAGTTTAGACAAGAAGAGAATAGAAGCTTTCGAAATGTGGTGCTACGGAAGAATGCTGAAGATTAGATGGGTAGATCACATAACTAATGAGGAGGTATTGAATAGAATTGGGGACAAGAGAAATTTGCTGCACAACTTGACTAGAAGAAGGGATCGGTTGCTGGTCATGTTCTGAGGCATCAAGGGATCACCAAGTTAGTACTGGAGGGAAGTGTGGATGGTAAAAATCGTAGAAGGAGACCAAGAGATGAATACGCTAAGCATATTCAGAGGGATGTAGGTTGCAGTAGGTACTGGGAGATGAAGAAGCTTGCACAGGATAGAGTAGCATGGAGAGCTGCATCAAACCGGTCTCTGGACTGAAGACCACAAAAACAACAATAATCCGCACTCCCGGAATTGGGGGAAACATGTGCTCATGCCCACGTTACAAAGAAACTTGCTTAAATTTAACTTTATTCCCTAAAAGCTATTGTAAAATGCAGCAGCAAGACACAATCTCTCAATTGAACGAATTTCACCGGGCATTATTCACAAAACAGAGTGCACAGCCCTTATTCTGAACGCTCACTACCAAATCAACCTGTTATTTTATACCACCAAAATTATGGCAATTGAACCGCCTTCTAACGCTACCTAACTACACTGACCCTAAACAACAACAACCCTGAGGAACTCGAAGCTTTATTTTTGCTGATTACTGCGGTATCACTACTCAGGCTGACTATTTTGAGAGTATAGAAGGTACGCTATCAAAATCTTTGGAAGAATTCACTGTTCACTATCATGGGAATTACTTGAAACCTAATCCTGCCAAGACTCAGACCTGCGATTTACCCCTGAAGAATAAACAGGCAAATAGAGCCTTAAAGATACCCTGGTGAGGCATCGTACTCGAGTCATAATCCTACTCTCAAATATCTTGGAGCAACTCCGAATCGCGCTCTAACACATAAAAAGCATTGTCTAAACACCAAACAGAAAGTGGCAGCCAGAAATAAAACAGTGCGAAAACTGACAGGTACGCTCTCTGTTATTCCACTGCCGAATATGCATGTTCGGAATGGTACAAGTCCAATCATGCCAGAAATGTAGATGTGGCTCTAAATGAGTCTTGCCGGAATATCAAGGGCTGCTTAAGACCTACTCCTAAGGACAAACTCCATTGCCTCGGTGGCATAGCTCCTTCTGAAATCAGACATGAGATAGCTGTGAGATATGAGAACAGTAAGGCCACAACGAAGGAAACCCATCCACTATATGGTCGTCAGCCCGCACATCCTAGGCTGAAATCAAAAAAGAGCTTCTTGACAAGAACTGAGGCTCTCATCGGGAATCCACATGTGGCAAGGATCTCGCGATGGCGGGGGAAATGTCGGTATTTGGGAGAATGCATGGCTCCAAAGGAAGAACTTCCCCCTGGACATTCGGACAAGTAAATATGAAGGTCTCTCAATAGATTACGATCAAACGAGATGCAAGACCAATCTGTGGACTTCGAGTTTCTCTGAGGACTCAGTTCTTTGCCAGTGTGGCGTTGAGCAGAATAACAGCCATTTCCTTCAGTGCTCCTCATAACCAACCACCTGACATTATGAGAGCTACACCAGGTCATAAGTGCCCCATGGGGACCATCCGACCGCCGTGTCATCCTCATTGAGGATGCGGATAGGAGTGGTGTGTGGTCAGCACACCGCTCTCCCGGTCGTTATGATGGTTTTCTGCGACTGGACCGCTACTATTCGGTCGAGTAGCTCCTCAATTGGCATCATGAGGCTGAGTGCAACCCGCAAAATGGTAACAGCGCATAGCGGCCCGGATGGTCACCCATCCAAGTGCTGGCCACGCCCGACAACGCTTAACTTCGCTGATCTCACGGGAACCGGTGTATCCACTGCGGCAATGCCGTTAAATGCACTTGAAGTGTCCAGTTTTTGGTCTTCTTTTGTGTAAAATCAAGTCAGCACTTTTTTTTGTATATTTCTGTACTTTTGACGCGATAAATACACTAATGGCCATTAAAATTGCTACACCAAGAAGAAATACAGATGATAAACGGGTATTCATTGGACAAATATATTATACTCGAACTGACATGTGATTACATTTTCACACAATTTGGGTGCATAGGTCCTGAGAAATCAGTACCCAGAACAACCACCTCTGGCCGTAATAACGGCCTTGATACGCCTGGCCATTCAGTCAAACAGATCTTGGATGGTGTGTACAGGTACAGCTGCCCATGCAGCTTCAACACGATAGCACACATCATCAAGACGAGCCAGTTGCCAGACCACCATTGACCAGACGTTTTCAGTTGGTGAGAGATCTGGAGAATGTGCTGGCCAGGTCAGCAATCGATCATTTTCGGTATCCAGAAAGGCCCATACAGGACCTATAACAAGTGGTCGTGCATTATCCTGCTGAATGTTGGGTTTCGCAGGGATCGAATGAAGGGTAGAGCCACGGGTCGTAACACATCTGGAATGTAACGTCCACTGTTCAAAGTGCCGTCAATGCCAACAAGAGGTGACCGAGACGTGTAAACAATGGCACCCCATACCATCACGCCGGGTTATATGCCAGTATGTCGATGACGAATACACTCTACCAATGTGCGTTCACCGTGATGTCGTCAAACACGGATGCGACCATCATAATGCTGTGAACAGAACATGGATTCATCGGAAAAAATGACGTTTTGCAATTCGTGCACCCAGGTTCGTCGTCGAGTACACCATCGGAGGCGCTCCTGTCTGTGATGCAGCCTCAAGGGTAACCGCAGCCATAGTCTCAGAGCTGATAGTCCATGCTGCTGCAAACGTCGTCGAACTCTTCGTGCAGATGGTTGTTGTCTTGCAAACGTCCCCATCTGTTAACTCAGGGACCGAGACGTGGCTGCACGATCCGTTACAGCCATGCGGATAAGATGCCTGTCATCTCGACTGCTAGTGATAGGAGGCCGTTGGGATCCAGCACGGCGTTCCGTATTACCCTCCTGAACACCGATTTCATATTCTGCTAACAGTCATTGGATCTCGACCAACGCGAGCAACAATGCCGCGATATGATAAACCGCAATCGCGATAGGCTACAATCCGACCTTTATCAAAGTCGGAAACGCGATGGTACGCGTTTCTCCTCCTTACGCGAGGCATCACAACAACGTTTCACCAGGCAACGCCGGTCGATTGCTGTTTGTGTATGAGAAATCGGTTGGAAACATTTCTCATGTCAGCACGTTGTAGGTGTCACCACCTGCGCCAACCTTGTGTGAATGCCCTGAAATGCTAAGAACTTGCATATCACAGCATCTTCTTCCTGTCGGTTAAATTTCGCGTCTGTAGCGCGTCATCTTCGTGGTTTAGCAATTTTAATGGCCAGTAGTGTATATATGTAGAATGGTACTGCAGTCCGCCTCAAATGCTGATTCTCCAAATTTCCAGAAGAGTGCCTTCTGGAAAGAACGTTATCTTTCCTCCAGCGATTGCCATTTGAGTTCACAAAGCATCTCCGTAATACTTTTGTGTTGTTCGAACCTACCACTAACAATTTCAGCAGCCCACCTCAGAATTACTTCGATGTCTTCCCTCAACCTAACCTGGTGGGGATCCCAAACACTCGATCAGCACTCAAGAATAGGTTGTACAAGCGTTCTATATGCCGTCTCCTTTACAGATGTACCATACTCTCTCACAGTCTAGCATACGCCGTTACCACCAAGATCCCCACATGCTTGTTCCATTTCATATCACTTTGCATCATTATGGCCACATAGTTAATTGAAGTAACTGTTCCTTTTTTTTACTCATCCACATTAACTTACATTTGTCTACATTTAGAGCAAGCTGCCATTCATCACACTGAAACTAGAGTTGTTGTCCTGTTCCATATTTCTTCCAGTAAATTCCGGTACAGGAGAACTACAGCCAGAGTGTTTTGACTTTGCAGAAATGAATTCCGTGTGTAACAAACAGAAGAGAATGGACCAAGTGGTGTTTATTTATTTATTTATTCATTTTATTTCGTGTGTACCACGTTTCCTTGTATTCTTTCCCATATGCGACCTTGGACTGTATGAATGGGATAGTATGTGGTGTAACAGAAAGCTCTGGTCAGAGATCGTAGCATTGCATGTGTAGAGTCGTTCTGTGGTAGGATAGTACCAACCCCCTAAACGTGAAGAAGTTTAGCAAAAATGGTGGGCAAGTCAGGTTAGAGATATCGCGAGGACCCGAGGTTTGGCTCTGTTAGGTTGGCGATCCATCCCCTCCATCACCTTTTGAACGAAGAATGGTTAGGCGAAGTGTTCGGTCGAACAATTGTTCCTGCGTCGCAGCGATGGACAGATATGGAGACTGTAATGGTCGCCTGGTCGTAGATATTGCTAATTGCTATAATCGCACTATTTCACTCCCATTTACGGAGCTTATTAGCACTTGATGTTAGGTTGGCGCCATTAAAATGCATTCTGTTGTGGTAATCACTGCTACTTGCTGGATCGCTGCTGTCTCTCGATGGTGATGCTGGCTCTAAATCTGGTTGTCTAGGGTTAAAAACATGAGGTCCCGTGTTTTTTATGTGCTTTTGATGATAAAGAACGAGCGAAACCAACAAATATGTAAACTTCAAATATTTATTACTCTGGTGGCCATCTTAATTCCACTGTCCACCAAAGACCATGACGCAACACAAAGTAGTATTTCCGTTACATGTTCTTTGCATTGTTTATCCACCTCAAACAATAACACACAAACACACTTTACCAAAGTGACATTCCGACTGCGTCCCGACCGTTCTTGCTGCTTGTATTTATAACATTGTCAGAGAACTACTAAAAAGAGATATAGTTTACAAGTCACATGTACATCTGTTATCATAATTTGTGCAGAAAAGTTATTAATTTGCATCGAGTGACATAATTTAACATGTTATTAAAATGACAGACAGATTTGTTGACTTGACAGAATAATTATTTGTTACAAAAAGGTCGTTTTTTAGAAGTTCGTCAATTGACTTCTCTAATTTGCATAAATAAGTAAATAACATGAATTATTAAGGATTACATTGGTTTTCGTCTAAAATAGGATTGATTACGTGAATACTGAGTGAAAACGCTCCTAGTGAACAAATAGGTTTCACTGGGTGATTTTTATTTAAGGAGATCCAAAATACCTAAGTTGGCCACTATTTTTCGTACTTCATATTAATTATTTAAGATGAACTTAGTGTTTTTACATGATGACATTTGCTGTATCAGTGATCAAGTGATATTAACTTTTGTGTGGGTCAGTTATTCAGTATAATTTAATGGGTTGACTGTTTATGGAGACATGTTATACAATCATTGTTAACATACACAATACCTTTGCTATAATCATAAATACTCGTTAAACTGGTTGAATTTGGAGGGTATCGCATACTTCGGTAAAGTAAAGCCTTTAATATGTTCCGTTACAAGACGCAGCTCTCGTTTTGGTAAATTTAATAAAGGCATTAGATTGTCTAAAATCTTCTCGGTAGTGAAGTCCAGATGTTGAAATCAGGTGCGAGATTACCACTAAACCCCATAAGGGAATTTGTTTTCATAATTTATTCGAATTTTAGTAGAACTTGAGTATGTGCCTTGGTCAGGCCACGCACCATGGGCCTTAAACAGACGGTCACATTACTGCTCTGTGCTTAACGGAAATTCACTCATTCAATGTATTTTAATCTGCTCTTTCATTTACAGTAATATTTTGGGGATTTTTATTTATTTCCCAAGTGTTTTCTGTGTGAACTTGGTTTCGCTCCACGTGGTCGGTAGGAGCAACCGCCTCATTGATAAATTGTAGTTTCGGTCTGAAAATGTATTGTACACGATGAATAATCATACGATAGTTGGCTAGCGTAAAACAGGGAAGGAATAATCTTGTGTGTCCGTATTTTTTTTTTTTTTAATTCTGTTGGATACCGAAACTTGGCCACACGGGTTGAATAGAATTGAACTCATGATGTTTCTTGTGCTTCCCCATAACTATTTGATTTATTGGCGATGTTGTGCGGTAAGTAAAATACAGTACTGGCCATTAAAATTGTTACACCAAGGAAAAAATGCAGATGATAAACGGGTATTCGTGGGACAAATATATTATACTAGAACTGATATGCAATTACATAAACACGCAGTTTGGGTGCATAGATCCTGAGAAATCAGTACCCAGAACAACCACCTCTGGCCGTAATAACGGCCTTGATATGCTTGGGCATGGAGTCAAACAGAGCTCGGATGGCGTGTACAGGTACAGCTGCCCATGCAGCTTCAATACGATACCACAGTTTGTAACACCCCACCCGTCACTTAGCTGGTTTTGGCGTGTGTTAACCCCAACTAATTGACTAACAGATCAACAGAGAGTGCAAAACTGCAGCAGTATCGGATAACGCAAAAAAGTAATATGGCCCTGTGACTCCTGATTGAACTGCGGTGGAAGTGTTGACATTAATTTATTCAGAATTGATCACTTTTAATTAAAAGGGGGTGCACATTGATGTTATATGCAGCTATTGAGCACCAGATGCGAATGTTGAACATAAAATTAATTAAGAAAGTGACTTGGGATTTCAACTACTTGATTGAAAACAGATGCAGTCGATTAGCACAAATTTATTTTTTAACTCCCGACCTTCAATCACCACATTACAAGACTCTCCTATCGGGAAGTGGTAATAAATTGCGTTTGCGTGGAGTAAAGCGAGACAACCCAATAGTAATTCCTATCGACTGACCCAGGCGTAATGCGAAGTGCGAGAAGAATTCTACAATTAATCAGTGGCCGGAGCGGGCGCAGTATCACCGAATACAGCGTGGCGGAGCGGCGTCGTTGTGTGGACGTCGGCCGATCTCGTGGTGCTGCAAGGCTGCGCTCGTCTATTCACTCCTAGCTATCTTGCTCAGTACATAGCTGAACCAAAACGTTCTATGTCCAAGCTCAATCGTTCCATTTGCTAAGTCCTAAACTGCAGAGATGCTCGCTCTTTCTCAGGCAAGCTGAATAAAGAACACCACGTCCGCAATCTAGGCAAGCTGGGAACGGAAAACCTCTATGGGGACTTCTCCCAGTCCGCTCTTCCCCTCGGTTTCCCCTCCAGCAAAATCACTTACGCCAATTGCAGTTTGGTTTTAACTCGTGCCACTAGGAAAAGCATCGGATTTTAACGTCCATTGATTTGATAAAGGCTTGTGAAATACTGTTCCACCCTGACCTAGTTTTGCTTGTAGTGTCTTTGCTGAACTTCTTCTGAGTCACCTGTGGCAATTGACCTAGTTTTGCTTGTACTGTCTTTGCTGAACTTCATCTGAGTCACCTGTAGCAATTGACCTAGTTTTGCTTGTAGTGTCTTTGCTGAACTTCTTCTGAGTCACCTGTAGCAATTGGCCTAGTTTTGCTTGTAGTGTCTTTGCTGAACTTCTTCTGAGTCACCTGTAGCAATTGACCTAGTTTTGCTTGTAGTGTCTTTGCTGAACTTCTTCTGAGTCACCTGTAGCAATTGACCTAGTTTTGCTTGTAGTGTCTTTGCTGAACTTCTTCTGAGTCACCTGTAGCAATTGACCTAGTTTTGCTTGTAGTGTCTTTGCTGAACTTCTTCTGAGTCACCTGTAGCAATTGACCTAGTTTTGCTTGTAGTGTCTTTGCTGAACTTCTTCTGAGTCACCTGTAGCAATTGACCTAGTTTTGCTTGTAGTGTCTTTGCTGAACTTCTTCTGAGTCACCTGTAGCAATTGACCTAGTTTTGCTCGTAGTGTCTTTGCTGAACTTCTTCTGAGTCACCTGTAGCAATTGACCTAGTTTTGCTTGTAGTGTCTTTGCTGGACTTGTTATGAGTCACCTGTAGCAATTGAATGTAATAAGCATGGGTTTACGTACAATTGTGGTGTCTGTATAAAATTACATTGAAGCTAGGTCTGCGCTCCCCTGTCCCATTCCATGATTACGTGGCGAAACTGAACCATGTTAACTGGAGAGACCAGTTTTGATGATGTATATTGCAAGGGTAACACGACTAGTTGTTGAAATAACATCGAATCTGAATAAATATCAATTAATCTCTACGCTCGGCTGATTGTTTGGTCCCTCTATCGTAAAGAATAGGCGAAAGTCAGTAGCATAGTCGAATTCTGGGTCATGAAAGCAAATAAAAGGTATATACTGCTTGCTAAGCCCTGTATAGGTGCTTTCTGTACTGGTTCAAAAGATATTGCGTTATCCGTTGCGTTCAAATTTTTACCGGTTGGTTAAAACCTTGCGGTAGAAATTGTTAAAATCCCTGCAATAACTGGCAGGGTCCAGTAATTTCGTGGACCACACGAATTTAAGAAACCATTTACTACAGACTGTAGCTTGCAGGAGCGGTAGGACATGACAAAGCTTCGGTAATCTTCCTACTTAGGTAGAGTTTCACCACCAGCAGTACTGGAAGGTTACGTTGCAACACCAAGCCGGCCAGTGTGGCCACGCGGTTAAAGGCGCTTCAGTCTGGAACCGCGCGACCGCTACGGTCGCAGGTTCGAATCCTGCCTCGGGCATGGATGTGTGTGATGTCCTTAGGTTAGTTAGGTTTAAGTAGTTCTAAGTTCTAGGGGACTGATGACCTCAGCTGTTAAGTCCCATAGTGCTCAGAGCCATTTGAGCCATTTGCAACACCAACTAGAAATTCTATCTAAGTCATCTCGTTTATTCACACAGTCACTTTCATACACTACAGTATCATCAGCAAACAGCCGTAAGTTGGCACCCACCCTGTTCGTGAGATCATTTATGTAGATAGAAAATAATAACGGACCTATCACTCTTCACTGGTGTTATCCTGGTAATACCCCTGTCTCTGATGAACACTCGCCGTCAAGGACAACATACCGGGTTCTATTGTTATGATGTCTTCGAGCATCACATACTTGGTAACATTAGACGTTTGCTTGGAGCTTCGTCAACGATCTGCAGTGGAGCACCGCGTCAAACGCCTTCCGGGAATGTAACAATATAGAAGCAACCTGTTGTCCTTCATCCATGGTTTGTACTGTACCATGTGAGAAAAGGACAAGCTGAGTTTTACATGAGCAATGCGTTCTAAAACAGTGCTGAGTCATGGACATAAGCTTTTCGGTTACACAGTCTTGTACGTAGCTGCCGTACCAGTGGACTGGTTAAGACATGGGGTGTTTTGGAAGTTGTAACTGGCGTGTACAAATATCTCGTTGGAATTACAAAAAAAAATTACGTTTATCGAGATTTATACTATAAATATATGTCGTGCATGGCCGGCACTTGGATGGGTGACCATCCGGGCCGTCATGGGAGTTGCCATTTTTCTACATCTACATCCACATCTACATCCATACTCTGCAAGCCACCTGACGGTGTGAGGCGGAGGGTACCTTGAGTACCTCTATCGGTTCTCCCTTCTATTCCAGTCTCGTATTGTTCGTGGAAAGAAGGATTGTCGGTATGCCTCTGTGTGGGCTCTAATCTCTCTGATTTTATCCTCATGGTCTCTTCGCGAGATATATGTAGGAGGGAGCAATATACTGCTTGACTCTTCGGTGAAGGTATGTTCTCGAAACTTCAACAAAAGCCCGTACCGAGCTACTGAGCGTCTCTCCTGCAGAGTCTTCCACTGGAGTTTATCTATCACCTCCGTAACGCTTTCCCGATTACTAAATGATCCTGTAACGAAGCGCGCTGCTCTCCGTTGGATCTTCTCTATATCTGAAACGTCCCCTTATAACAATTTATACACGACTGTGCTGATAAACCTCTTACACTATTTGCTTTTCAAACAGCTGAGCAAAACTGAACGTACTCAAACATTCACTAAAGTGACACACAATATTTTTAGCGCAACGCAATCTGACTTTCAATAATCCCTACAAAACAATGGCCCTGACTAACTTTAACCTATACCTTTCACAAATCACTTACCTCACAAAAATCTTCGTTACTCGAACTAATGCAATACAGCGAGCGCCACTACTGCCAGCTAAATAAAAGATTCAAACTAAGGAAGGCACTAACTACTGATAGAGATAGTTAGCAAATGAAAGATATTAATAGAGAACAAACAATGTATTTACCTTAATATTCATAATTGACATCCAGTCTTACAGATTATCAAAACTCCGCCATCTCTCTCCCCACATCCACCACTGCTGGCGGCTCACGTCCAACTGCGCAACGCTACGCGCTGTTAACATCCAGCTGCCCCTCTACAGTGGCAGACAACAATGCAAACTAGCCACAGACTGCACACAGCACAGCCAGTGATTTTCATATAGAGCGCTACATAACTTTGCCAATAAGAAAATATAAACAGCCTACTTACATAGCCCCCATGCTCCCCACAAAAAATTTTTAAAAATGGTGTTGGGCACTGGCCAATACAGATTTGAAAATTTTTTTCATAATTACAATAACAAAGATATCAAATGCACACACTTATTTATACAATGTTGGTCAAAAGCTAAAATTTTCTCACAGTCCATAAAGACAGTCCTGATCATTCATCATAATAGTAATTACCGTTTTTTTTTACAAAGTCTCATTAGTAAAAAAATTGCACACAGAAGTAGTGGATTTCCATGCAGTCTTGAAGAAGTAGTGGTGTCCTTCCAACGGAAAGACAGTGCTGACTCTTGACATGCTGACAGGTAATGGGTCACAATGGAGCAAACCCACAGCAGAGTCATTCGAAGTTCTGACGAATATTGGTAGGTAGGTCATCACAGAGCAGACCCACTGTAGTCCTGGTAGAGAGTATTGGTATTGGTGGGCCACCAGAGGTGCAGACCCACTGCAGTCCTTATAGAAATAATGATATTGGTGGGTCATCAGAGATGCAGACCCACTGTAGTCCTTGTAGAGATGGCCAGCAGCCATCTGTTGCGACTGTGCAGGTGCACAATCACCATCGAAGAGTCTTGCAGAGAAGATAGCAAGTCCATGTACCCCCACTTGTGCACTCACAAAGTTTGTGGAATTGTCCTTAGACCCAGCAATGCTGTTATCCAGTCCCTTGCTGAATTATTAACACACGTGCAAACACTATCAGTCCCTACTTCTCACATATTGTCCATATACTATGACCAACAGAAATGTGTGCAGTGAAATGAATGCTTACAAGTTACTTAATTTGATTAACTGGTGTCAATTACAATTATATAACATAAGAATACAATTACAAAGATACAAAATACATCATTAAAAACATAACAATACAGATAACATTTGTAGTAATAGGGGCTTTACAAAAGAATAGAAATAAACATATACATCAGTGTTACAGGAATGATGACATGAGTACAAAAATAAAAGATCAGAATCACTTTTGAAACGTCAACTTCACACATGAGCAGTAAAACAAAACAGAATAAATAAAGTCTAAGCATCTTTACAAAGAAAATAACAGAGTATTAGAAAAATTCTACAACATAGCTCTCATCAGCTAAACACATAAAGACAGGAAAAACACAAATACACAAGGGTACACAAACATATAGCGGAATAATAGAAGGAAAGGACAGGGTTTGTTTTACTGCAGTATTTTGCAAACAACACTTTCTTTACTTCTCGGAGATCTCCCTTCATTCATCATTATTCCCAAAAAGTCCTATCTATACCTCCTTCCTGTATTCTATTCATATTTCTTTCAAAATAATTATGTCTGATTGTACAATACTCATTGGAGCCCAAATCTTTTTCATATAACTTCGCAATGCATTCTTTACCTATTCTCCATAGTCAGTTTCTTATATAGTCTACCCCCTCTTAAGCTAACTTAAATCTACTGAGCTCAGAGATATATATACCAAGGGATGAGGCAATGCAGCATCACATAACAAATTAACACAAACAGCAATGACAAAAAATGCAAATTGGCAAAGCTAGCAGCATAAATTAGCAAAAGTCAAATTCAATAACACTATGCCTGGCAAACAGCAGCAACTTATACCTAAACATTACATAGTGCAAGCAGAAAAAATATTACACTAAAGACGATAATGCAGACAAGGGAAATGTATATTCACATCTTAATGTCTATGTAATTAAAGTGGTGCACCATAACAACTTATTGTAAAAAAATATTACCATGTACTTGAAAAGAAAATTATGTGTTCAGTTACTGTTACTAGTCCCTTCTTATTGTTCTTTCCTTTCCAAGTGCTCCTTTTTTAAAGAATGTGGATTACAAAATTATTATTTAATAGATCTGTTGACAGAAAGTGTTCACATTAGCAAATGCATTTTATTTTATAAAACTAATGCTGCAACACAGCTGGAAACCAGATATTAAACAAAATGAGCAATCTCTTAACTACAAAGACAATAGATGTAAAATGTTTCTAATCATTTCATTAGGCATATCATAAATTACGAGCTCCACAGTGTAATCATATGTTTTCAAGTTCGAGCATGTCGCATTAGCGATGAAAGGCACACCCTAATGGCTTGTTCTCCAGGTGTTTGACACAGCTATGTGCCCACAACACATTACAAAAATCATATGTTTTCAAGTAACGAGCGTGTCGCATTAGCGATGCCCTCTACAAAGGAATATCAGTAGCAAGGTTAATGGAAGTAATGAGGGTGTCGCATTTGCAATATTTTCTCTAAAGGAATGTCAATGGCGAGGATAAAGGCCTGCCTTTTTTCCTTTTTTTTTTTTTTTTCTACCTGTGCCTCTGGAAAGGCCCTCACTCCAATGGCTTGTTCTCCAGGTGTCTGACACAGCTGTGTGCCGACGACGCACGTGCAGGTGGTCACTTTCTTACGGAAATATTTACGACAGCAGTTTCCACTACAGAGACAGTCTCATATACAAAATTTCACGGGTCGAGAATTTGCGTTGCAAGTGTGTAGAAACAAAATCCTATGAATATAACAGTGTCCAAAAAAGTTATCGCCGGCATTGTGATACATTCACGCATTTACACACACATTTCATAACTCTTAAAGTACGATTCTCGGTTTCCAACATCCTTTTTCAAAGGTCAAGAGTCCCTAACTTCTATTCATTACACCTTACCTTATTCGTCGACACTTTTTCCATTTTTCATCATGACAGATAAGTAGCATAATCAAATAACTCATATAGCATCAGCCTATTAATCATAAACATACCTCACATCGTCATCGTAATAATAACATCATAACACCTCAATCAAATCTCAAAATCGTCGTAGCTTCCTCCAATAATTTCAACACCTAACAAAATTCTCTGCTCATGTCAAAAGTGTCATCTGCCTCAAACGTACTTTAAAATCATGCTCCCTTACCAAATACATCATTCAAAGCTCTCATAGTATCACAATGGTACCAAAAAAATGTGAACAGTTCACACAGTACAGACAAAATACAATTTCGTAAGTGTGAAGTTATCCAACCCTGTAATTGCATAAACATGTGTCACTGACGTAGTGAAAAGATGTTTGTTTCTCTGTTAAATGATCAGATAGCTGTGTAATTTATGTGTTAGAGAAATATGGTACCGATGTGTAAAGTTGTATAAGCAAATACCATATTAGCTAGGGCTCCTTGTGCTTGCCAAACACATGGTACACAAAGTAGGCGTGTACCCCCCTGAGGATTAATGTAATTATACTCTCAGGCATTACAGATTACAGCAATGGATGAAATGTATCACGGAGAACCTTTGTATCATTGTACTTCAAATATCTTTAAAAATAAATGATTGAAGTACAAAATTAATCACTCAAATACGTGTCCTGTAGCGCTAAATGTGCATCTTGCTGTAAGATAATCTCTGTGGAAGTGTCGTAGTTATTGTCCTCCGAAAGCTAAGTTCTGCAGAAGCCAATGCACTTACCTCAGGATAAACAAAAGTGAAATGCTTTGCGTATAGATATCTTAGTTATTACGCTTATTGTTGTGATGAAGAAATTACTGTGCTGTAACGTATTGTTATGCTATGGAAAAGGCTGTCTCATTGTAGCTATACCACAAAGTTACTACTAAAACATGTTTTACTTTCCAGAATAACACAGAAAAACTGTGCAGATATGAAAGAGATACACCGCAAAAGCAACATTGTAAATTGTCACTCATTAGTAGCATCGTGAAAAAATCGTGTAGCTGTCACATAAACTAACCACTGTGTCATCTGGTATCTCACTGAAAGTACTTTAAATCCAGAATGTATTTTCAAGTAAACCAAAATGTTGCATTAAAATCTCATTAGCAGTACCAGTAAATGTTCTAAGTAATTAAGCCTTATAGTCGTTACGTAATCGTGCAACTAACAAGCAAGAATGTAACACTTTGTCGTCTGTTCACAATAACAATGCATTCGTAATTTCTGTTTAAATAAGTTCTCTTGGTTCTTGACTGGATATTTAACTTCAAACATTGTTGCATGTTAACAGATTCTAAGTCTGACAAAGCATACTAGTAATGTAAAGTGAAATGTCATATGGCAAAGACAAAGTTAAAAAGCAGTTTATCTCTCAATAAACGATTCTACATGTGAAATGTGGTGTAAACCTATACTCTTCCTAGTACGCAGTGTTTCAACTTCGACGCAATTATCATGTGGTATAAGTCAACAAAGAATACTGGAATTTTTCTCTAGGTTTGCGTCTATGTGTTTTTTCTCTGAGCCAGCCGGCGCACGTGTATGCCTGCGGTGAGAGTCATTGTCTGTCTCTTTGTTGCCGCGCGTCGTTACTGGGATTAGGAGGCCTAACTTCCGCAAATTCACCGTGACGAGAGTGCCCTGCCCTGTTTAAAGCTCGCCAGTTCTGATGGAATTCAGGTCTGTCGCTTTGTCGGTAGTTTCCGTAGTTTCTTTCTTGTCGGTTAAGTGGTGGAGAATTTCTCCCTGAATTATCACTGCACGGTGGACCATTGCGTCTGAAGTTATTCTGTCTCCCGTGATAATAATTGTTCTGGTTGCCAAATTGTCTGTTTCTATGGTAATCTCTGTTATATTCATTACTACGGAAATGCGATCTCTCTCTGTAACTATTACTCTGCCAGTGGTTGTCATACGGGTGGTGTCTGTTTTGGTCACGATTTACGTTATGAGAATAGCCTTGTCGTGTCCAGTTATCGTTTCTGTCGTCACGGAATTGTGACGGATGTGACCTGAAGTGATTGTTTTCCTGTTTTCGCATCCCGCGACTGTCTGTGTCAATTTCTAATTCTTGTAACAGTCCCTGAAAAGCTTCAATGTCGTCTTTGTAACGTCCTGCTAAAATAATATGTCGTAAATGTTCAGGCAGTTTGATTAAGCAAATGCGGATGAGTTCTGAGGGGCTGTATGTGTTTGACAGGTACTGATTCTTGTGCAACATGTCTTCAAAATATTTGACAAGACTGGAAAATTCAGATTGTTCAAAGTGTTTCATCATCATGATGCTATGTTTTACGCGGTCTTGTGTGGCTTGAGACCAATATGCTGAGAGGAAGGCATGGTAAAATTCTCCTTCACTGTGGCAATCGTGAATGACCGATCGCATTCTTACAGCTGGTTCATTCTCTAAGTAGCCACACATAAATTCTAACCTGTGCTCCAATGACCAGTTGGGAGGGAAACAATGAGAGAATTGATGGAGCCATGCTTGTGGATGAATGTCGTTGCCAGAATTCTTAAATGTTTTGAATTTACGTGTAGTAATGAACAGCTTATAGTCAAAATCATCGTGTCGGCGAGTAGCATGTCGGTCATTGTCACGTCGTTTCGGCGGTTCCATCTCAAAATTCGGTGTACCTTGCCAATTTCTTTCATAATTACCGAAATGCCCTGTGCTATTATTTTGTGGCTTTTCCGTATTTCTAAGTTCCTCTTCCCGTGTTGGAGCGCGAGTATCCTCTGAAATATGTAATTCTTGTATTACCTGTGTCAGCTGATCTTGTACTTCCCGGATTTCTCTTTTGTACTGTGTATTGATTTGATTTTGATTTTGTTTGAATTTTCTAATTTGTTCATACTCTTCTGTGTCAGTGAAGGCTACGGGTCTTGTGTCATTCAGATCATCATCTACCTTTGTAGATAAGTTAGTGACCTGATCCGAAAGTTCGGCTACTTTCTCTGATAATGAACTAATTTCCCCCATGTGTCTTTCTACTGTGTCCTTTAAGTTTTCCTGAGTTTTTGCAAGTTGCGTAACCGAATCGGTAGATGCAACTGAGTCCATTTTAGCTTGCAAGGTCTCATGATTTTCATGAACAATAGTTTGCAGTTCTTTTATGGCTGCTTCGTGATTCTGTAATGCATTTTCATGCCGCGAAAAAATAGGCTGAAAATGCTCACAAATTTGTGTTTTTACGTCATTACAGACTTTTTGACATTTCGATTCAATGTTATGTAACTCAGTAGTTAAATCTTCACGTGTCTGTTCAAGTGTGGTGTCTAACTTCCGAAGATTTTGTTCCATTGTGTCTAACTTCTGAAGCTTTTGCTGTGTTTGTCTCTGATTTTGTTCCATTGTGTCTAACTTCTGAAGCTTTTGCTGTGTTTGTCTCTGATTTTGTTCCATTGTGTCTAACTTTTGCAGCTTTTGCTGTGTTTGTCTCTGATTTTGTTCCATTTGTTGCATTAGTTGTAATAACAATGCATTAGTGTCTGGAATCTGTTCCTCTACTCTTTTCGGCAGTGCATTTGCACCGGCAACATTCACATTTTGACAAGCTGAAAATGTGTCTTGACTTATTTGAGAAAACGGTGAGGACGCAAAACCTGAATCTACAGTATTTGCAAGATTGTGTCCTATCATTTCGGATTCCTGAGGCGAGCTGTTGCCGACCGATCGATCGATAATGCTTCCCTGTTCACTACCTGTTTGACTGTCTACACCATTGTTTGACGCCCGCTCCATTTCCCTATGCACAGTTACGAAATTACTACTTTGAATATTAGTTAATTCATTACATGGTGGGGCCAACACACTGCTTCCGTCTTCACTGTCATTTCTCATTTTACTTTGGAGCCGAGTGTTACGTTTTTCACACGCCATTATTGTCACAATATTTCACACGATAACACAGAAAAGCACAATTTGAATAGCAAAAATAAGAGAACACATTAACATAGCACTGAAAATAATATCTAGTTAATTACAAGCGCAGCTGCGAAATACTTGGTGCAAATCTACATGCATGCCACAACTGTTTTACAGTACAACAATGAAAGACTGCAACTACAAAGGAGATTCTCTCTACAATTACGCGCTAGCAATAAACAAAAGCTACACTAAATACACAAACTACAAGAAAAAATCAGAAGATTCCAGTGAGGTATCCTAGGCTAAGGGTCGACATATGAAACGTCCCCTTATAACAATTTATACACGACTGTGCTGATAAACCTCTTACACTATTTGCTTTTCAAACAGCTGAGCAAAACTGAACGTACTCAAACATTCACTAAAGTGACACACAATATTTTTAGCGCAACGCAATCTGACTTTCAATAATCCCTACAAAACAATGGCCCTGACTAACTTTAACCTATACCTTTCACAAATCACTTACCTCACAAAAATCTTCGTTACTCGAACTACTGCAATACAGCGAGCGCCACTACTGCCAGCTAAATAAAAGATTCAAACTAAGGAAGGCACTAACTACTGATAGAGATAGTTAGCAAATGAAAGATATTAATAGAGAACAAACAATGTATTTACCTTAATATTCATAATTGACATCCAGTCTTACAGATTATCAAAACTCCGCCATCTCTCTCCCCACATCCACCACTGCTGGCGGCTCACGTCCAACTGCGCAACGCTACGCGCTGTTAACATCCAGCTGCCCCTCTACAATGGCAGACAACAATGCAAACTAGCCACAGACTGCACACAGCACAGCCAGTGATTTTCATATAGAGCGCTACATAACTTTGCCAATAAGAAAATATAAACAGCCTACTTACATATCTTCTATCAACCCTATCTGGTACGGATCCCACACTGCTGAACAGTATTCAAGCAGTGGGCGAACAAGCGTACTGTAACCTACTTCCTTTGTTTTCGGATTGCATTTCCTTAGGAATCTTCCAATGAATCTCAGTCTGGCATCTGCTTTACCGACGATCAACATTATATGATCATTCCATTTTAAATCACGCCTAATGCGTACTCCCAGATAATTTATGGTATTAACTGCTTCCAGTTGCTGACCCGCTATTTTGTAGCTAAATGATAAAGGATCTATCTTTCTGTGTATTCGCAGCACATTACACTTGTCTACATTGAGATTCAGTTGCACTCAGCCTCGTGATGCCAATTGAGGAGCTACTCGACCGAATAGTAGCGGCTCCGGTCAAAGAAATCCATCACAACGACTGGGAGATCGGTGTGCTGACCACACGCCCCTCCTATCCGCATCCTCAGTTGAGGATGACACGGCGGTCGGATGGTCCCGATGGGCCTCTTGTGGCCTGAAGACAGAGTGCTTTACTACAAATATACATATTTTTGCACCGCTAGTATTAAATCTGAAAAACTGAAAATCGGTGGTAAGTGCCTATGGGACCAAACTGCTGAGGTCATCGGTCCCTAGGCTTACATACTACTTAATCTAACTAACTTAAGCTAAGGACAACACATACCCCCATGTCCGAGGGAAGACTCGAACCTCCGACTTGGGGAGGGGCGGCGGGAGCCCCGCGAACCGTGTCAATGCGCCCCAGACCGTGCGGCTATCCCAGTGGTTATCACAGAAAAAATTTGAAAAGGAGTTGTGTTACTGAAATACATATCCTGGTAAGCAAACGAGTGATCTGTCTGTTTAAACTACTTTTATAGCTCATTTACCCCTTCGGTGGGCGTGGCTTTGATACCTCCATGAGTGGTGCGTTGCGGCTTTTGCACCGCAATTAGTTTTACATTTTTAACCTAAGGAAAAATAATCATCCCGTCAGTAACAAATAGGTAAAATGAATTAGTTTCTTTTTCCGTAATTTTAGCACCTGGTTTTGGACCTGGCAAAAGTTTTAGGATGTTCTTGGCCTTGGTTTTAGGAGAAGAAGGAAGCGGTTCACTTATCCAAATAGTTTCTTTATCTTTTCCAACGTAAAATCGGTAATCCTCTGTTTGTTGTCTCCCCCCTTCAAGCAGGTAGTCATCTGTTTCGTCTGTTGATTGTTCGGAGTCACTGCTGTGGTTTTCTTCTTCAATAACTTCCTCTTCCAACTCAGTTTCACATAATTCTTGTAATTCTTCTTCTGACAATTCTCACAGTACTTTCTCATATTCTTCATGATGTACAATTAGACGGTGCCTGTCAAATGCCTTCTTTTTCTCCATTTTCACGCTTTTATGAGACTTAATGAAACACATGTTTTTGTAAAACTAATCAATATCCGAGACTGTAAAAAGTAATGAAAATTGCGTATGGGAACTTTGACCAGATTCGAATATTCATTATATACTAATACAAAAGAAAGATTGCCTTGAGGCGAAAGAAAAACACAAGTATAGAAAATACATCACAAGGCGCGTAGCGGCAAACACCGCAAACCAAACACTCACGTTTCAAACAACAATAGCGACCAAACTGCTGAAAGCATGAAGAGGGCAAATGTAGTAAGTGAAAACAACAAATCTGGACGTGGAGGCAACGGTAACGCTATCTGTGATACTAACAGAAAACTAAATCTTGCGGCTATATGCCGCAGGCGCGTCCACCGAAGGGTTAAATCTAAAGAAGCACACACAGCAAAGCTGAATTTAGCGTTCATAGTGGACTGCTGTTTGATGCATATTGAAACATGGACAGATACATAGTTCAACAGTACACTCGCTGCAATCAAATGCTCAGATTGCTTTCTTGATTTACCTGCATCAAAATCATTTATAACAACACAATCTGCGAAAATAATACTGTAAACCCGTAATCTGAATTGTCATCAAAGCATTTCGTTCTCACCGTCTGCAGACGCATCAAGGATTTTGAAAATCACTTGCTCCGGACTTGTCTCCTCTTCACCACACATTTTCAAGAACACAAAATGGATTGGCCCGCATCTCGTGGTCGTGCGGTAGCGTTCTCGCTTCCCACGCCCGGGTTCCCGGGTTCGATTCCCGGCGGGGTCAGGGATTTTCCCTGCCTCGTGATGGCTGGGTGTTGTGTGCTGTCCTTAGGTTAGTTAGGTTTAAGTAGTTCTAAGTTCTAGGACACTGATGACCATAGATGTTAAGTCCCATAGTGCTCAGAGCCATTTGAACCATTTGAACAAAATGGACTAAACAGACTATTCGAACGTCAGCTAACAAACAAGAGACAATAACAAATGTTTCAAAAACGACAAATTTTTTCAGTGATACCTCTACTACCATGTTGCAGAAACTACGAAGCCTGCAGACATGACAGACGTTTGCTGGAGCAGTAAAAATCCGCCTGACAACGCGGAAATTTATCACCACTGGCGTGACGTAGTATTACGTCCTCCGCACATTCCTTTTCCTGGATGCGCCCCAGTACTACGTCAGGGCCACACGAAGTGTTATAATGGAGCGCCATTTTCTCAATTTGTATTCATCCAGTGATTCATAGTTAGAACGCGTAGCGACTTCGAATTTTAGGCATAATTTCAAAATATTTTCCTCACCTGTATGTCCTCTCCGATAGCTCAGTGGTATCGTGCTGTGGTAGTTAGCATTTTTGGCTACCAAGCAAGAAGACCGGTGTTCGAGTCCCGGCAGCAGCACAAATTTTGCCGGCACGGTAGCTCAGCGCGTTCGGTCTGAGAGCTGGTTGAACTCTGTAAAGAAAAAAAAAATTCTGAGTGGAAGAATCAACAAACGAACTTGAACGGATGTCATGTGACGTCCGCAACGACCAAACACAACGATTAACCACGAACAAAACGAAAAAAGTTCAGTGTGACGGATTGCCGTCCTACGGGCCCGGGTTCGATTCCCGGCTGGGTCGTAGATTTTCTTCGCTCAGAGACTGGGTGTTGCGTTGTTTTGATCATTTCATCCCCATCCGGAGCGCAGGTCGACCAATGTGGCGTCGAATGTAATAAGACCTGCACCAAGGCGGCCGCACCTGGCCAATGACGTCAAACGCTCTTTTCCATTTCCTCGCCTATATGCTGAAAGGGCAACAATTAACACAGTAAAGTAATCAGGTGTCTGAATCTGTTTTATACATGGGAGTTCAATTCTTTAAAGACCCGGAGGTTTACTGATAACTAAACCCTTCTTTTCGTTCCCAAAAAAGACATGTCAGAAAAGAGATTGGTCGGCAGAGATTCCTCTCACTTCGAGAAGCTGTTGAACTCTTTCACCAAGCGAGGTGGCGCAGTGGTTCGCACACTGGACTTGCATTCGGGAGGACGACGGTTCAATCCCGCCTCCGGTCATCCTGATTTACGTTTTCCATGATTTCCCTAAATCGCTCCAGGCAAATGCCGGGATGGTCCCTTCGGAAGGGCACGACCGACTTCCTTCCCTAATCCGATGACCTCGCTGTTTGGTCCCCTCCCCAAAAAACCCAACCCGAACTCTTCCAAGACTATTTTTTTGATATCCCGACATCGGACGCGAGAAAAATTTCAATTACTTATGGGTGACCAGCACAACATTGATAAATTTACAGAGTGACGTCGTACCACCAACCTGGATTTTGAAATAGTACTTTAATAAGCACGATTCACTTTCAATTGCATCTAAAAATACTCTCCTGGAAATTGAAATAAGAACACCGTGAATTCATTGTCCCAGGAAGGGGAAACTTTATTGACACATTCCTGGGGTCAGATACATCACATGATCACACTGACAGAACCACAGGCACATAGACACAGGCAACAGAGCATGCACAATGTCGGCACTAGTACAGTGTATATCCACCTTTCGCAGCAATGCAGGCTGCTATTCTCCCATGGAGACGATCGTAGAGATGCTGGATGTAGTCCTGTGGAACGGCTTGCCATGCCATTTCCACCTGGCGCCTCAGTTGGACCAGCGTTCGTGCTGGACGTGCAGACCGCGTGAGACGACGCTTCATCCAGTCCCAAACATGCTCAATGGGGGACAGATCCGGAGATCTTGCTGGCCAGGGTAGTTGACTTACACCTTCTAGAGCACGTTGGGTGGCACGGGATACATGCGGACGTGCATTGTCCTGTTGGAACAGCAAGTTCCCTTGCCGGTCTAGGAATGGTAGAACGATGGGTTCGATGACGGTTTGGATGTACCGTGCACTATTCAGTGTCCCCTCGACGATCACCAGTGGTGTACGGCCAGTGTAGGAGATCGCTCCCCACACCATGATGCCGGGTGTTGGCCCTGTGTGCCTCGGTCGTATGCAGTCCTGATTGTGGCGCTCACCTGCACGGCGCCAAACACGCATACGACCATCATTGGCACCAAGGCAGAAGCGACTCTCATCGCTGAAGACGACACGTCTCCATTCGTCCCTCCATTCACGCCTGTCGCGACACCACTGGAGGCGGGCTGTACGATGTTGGGGCGTGAGCGGAAGACGGCCTAACGGTGTGCGGGACCGTAGCCCAGCTTCATGGAGACGGTTGCGAATGGTCCTCGCCGATACCCCAGGAGCAACAGTGTCCCTAATTTGCTGGGAAGTGGCGGTACGGTCCCCTACGGCACTGCGTAGGATCCTACGGCCTTGGCGTGCATCCGTGCGTCGCTGCGGTCCGGTCCCAGGTCGACGGGCACGTGCACCTTCCGCCGACCACTGGCGACAACATCGATGTACTGTGGAGACCTCACGCCCCACGTGTTGAGCAATTCGGCGGTACGTCCACCCGGCCTCCCGCATGCCCACTATACGCCCTCGCTCAAAGTCCGTCAACTGCACATACGGTTCACGTCCACGCTGTCGCGGCATGCTACCAGTGTTAAAGACTGCGATGGAGCTCCGTATGCCACGGCAAACTGGCTGACACTGACGGCGGCGGTGCACAAATGCTGCGCAGCTAGCGCCATTCGACGGCCAACACCGCGGTTCCTGGTGTGTCCGCTGTGCCGTGCGTGTAATCATTGCTTGTACAGCCCTCTCGCAGTGTCCGGAGCAAGTATGGTGGGTCTGACACACCGGTGTCAATGTGTTCTTTTTTCCATTTCCAGGAGTGTATAACAACACACCACATTAAATGAATGTTAAAATACAAAGCTTACACAACGATACTGAATGCAGAATTTTCTCAAACACAGTAATCACAGTAACAGACGTAGATACATCAGCCGTGTCAAACGAAAATCGCATGCTATGTATCAAATTGCATAGGACGTTCGCTAAAATGGCTCTGAGCACTATGGGACTTAACATCTATGGTCATCAGTCCCCTAGAACTACTTAAACCTAACTAACCTAAGGACAGCACACAACACCCAGCCATCACGAGGCAGAGAAAATCCCTGACCCCGCCGGGAATCGAACCCGGGAACCCGGGCGTAGGAAGCGAGAACGCTACCGCACGACCACGAGATGCGGGCAGCTAAAATACTTGATCCAAAACAGAAATGCATTTAATGTTCTTCACGACAGCTGTATGGGCTTCACTGCCGTTCTCAGCCAATCTACAAATGCAACGTGCGTTACACTGTGTACGTAAGTGGTGGTTGTCCCTAGGATTAATTATGCATTGCAAGTTTACATTGGAACTTACGTCTAGTTTGATTTGACGTCAATTTTCCATTAACAGTAAACTGTCACTCTCTAATTCGTAATGATTATGTGAAATATAGTAATTATAAACGTTTGAAATACGTTTGGACACGTGTTATACATTTCACTTACTATAAATTACAATTTGACATTTGTTCGACATTTCGTTTAGTGAGATCTTCTGTGTTTACAAAATATACTTAGTTAAGAAAGGAAAATATTATTTATTTATTTATTTATTGGTTCAAATGGCTCTGAGCAATATGGGACTTAACATTTGAGGTCATCAGTCCCCTAGAACTACTTAAACCTAACTAACCTAAGGACATCACACACATCCATGCCCGAGGCAGGATTCGAATCTGCGACCGTAGCGGTCGCGCGGTTGCTGACTGAAGCGCCTAGAACCGCTCGGCCACACCGTCCGGCATTTATTATTTATTTATTTGGCCTCTGACTCTGAAATTTCGTCCTGTTTGGCCGATACAGAATTTCGTCACACGTGACTTTACATATACCGGATTGGAATATACTGAGATTCTGATCATGCCTGAATGCAGTTTTGTACGGAAGTCCACCTGATATACGTGTCTTTGAATAGTGCATATATCTTATTTGATATTAGTCCTATGAGAAGTTTAGGTACGCACATTTATCTGTTGAACTGAGGTTTCTCAAGTTAGTTTGAGAGAACACACGAGAAGCAGCCCCAGTAACCAATCCATCTTCCTCTCCACAATATATAGCCGATCTTGACCACCCTAAATAACTGTTTGTCCAGACGCAAATTACAAAATGTTTCAAGCAAATGTTCTTTGTCCGTAAGGGGGACATCAATAAGCATGATTTCCTTTGTTGTAGATTTGTTTTTAACAAAAGATATGAACAGTCGTCTGACTTTTTAAAATGGACCATGTCTTTTTTTATTCGGTACTCTCCTAAAGACCTATTCAATAATGTATCACAGTGTACCATTCACTGAAACACAACGTTATTAATTACGTAATACAACATGGACGTTGACGCTCCCAACCCCTAGTGCAGGTACTCGGGGTAATGGAACACACCCACGTGCTGATGTTGACAGAGGGCAAATGTAAACATAAGTAGAATGCACACCCGTCATTCCATCAACCATTGTCATTTGAAGTCTTGTGTGAGCAGAATGTACAACAACGAAGAGAAGGTAGAAATGCTACTCATGTATGGGGAACGTAAGTTAGCAGAACAGTAATTGCAATACTGTTTTCTTATGTACTCGTACATTTAGTACAATAGTTTAGTCCTTTTAAATACTGTTGTGTAGAGAAGGTATACAGTAAAGGCTGTCCTTCCTACAAGCTGCATCGACATAACGTTTCTTTTATTGATCGACGGTAGCCGAAATACTTATGCAGGCACTGGACTCGCATTCGGGAGGACGACGGGTCAATCCCGTCTCCAGCCATCCTGATTTAGGTTTTCCGTGATTTCCCTAAATCGTTTCAGGCAAATGCTGGGATGGTTCCTTTCAAAGGGCACGGCCGATTTCCTTCCCCATCCTTCCCTAACCCGAGCTAGCGCTCCGTCTCTAATGACCTCGTTGTCGACGGGACGTTAAACAACACTAACCTAATCTAACTTATGCAGGTAGCGGAACTGTAGAGAGAGCGATATCCTGACAAGGACCCAGCTTCCCGACGGATGTTTTCTCGTCTCGTTGCGACGCTTCAGGAAACTGGGTTTCAACCCACGACAACGCAATCGTCGTAGCACTCGCACAGTCGAAGCTTCCGTTGCTATGAATCCATATGTGAACACGAGACTGGCATTTCTAAAACCGGTGCACATCGTATTCTTACACGTCACCGGTTCCATCCTTACCATGTACATCTACATCAAGAATTCCATGGGAATGATTTCTAGAATCGTGTACAGTTCTGTCAGTAGGCAGCACCAAATCCTCGCCAACCCTAACTTCTTCTGCAATGTTCTATTCACCGATGAATGTTCCTTCTCAAGCAAAGGACAGGTAAAGACAAAGAACATACATTATTGGTCCAGCGACAACCCACGATGGCTTAAACAGGTGGAACATCAGCATCAGTGGAGAACGTCTGGTGTGGGATGCCTGGTACTACAATTATTGGCCCTTATTTCATCAATGGTTGTCTAAACAGAACAGCCTATGCCAACTTCCTCTGACGAATTCAAAATGATTCAAATGGCTCTGAGCACTATGGGACTCAACTTCTGTGGTCATCAGTCCCCTAGAACTTAGAACTACTTAAACCTAACTAACCTAAGGACATCACACACACCCATGCCCGAGGCAGGATTCGAACCTGCGACCGTAGCAGCAGCGCGGTTCCGGACTGGAGCACGTAGAACCGCACGGCCACCGCGGTCGGCAAACCTAACCTAAGGCGTCACACACATCCATGCCCGAGGCAGGATTCGAACCTGCGACCGTAGCAGTCGCGCGGTTCTGGACTGAAAACCAAAGATAGGCTAGATACAGATAACAACAAAATTACAAAAGCAATGGAACAGAACTAACATCACTGATTAGCAAAGGCTGCATAATAAACATTAAGCATCAACGAGAATAAACTGTCATTCCAACTTACTGTCTAAAGTATTTGTCGAGAAAACCGTATACAGACAAAAGTTACGTGATTATGGCGATCTAGCAACAAATAGACAATCGACATTTTACCGACTGACACAATATGGACCTCAATTCCAACTAAATGATGATGATGTTTGGCATGTGGGGCGCTCAACTGCGCTGCCATCAGCGCCCGTACCAAGGTCCAATTTGTACACAGTCCCAATTTTTACACAGTCAAATCTAGCCACTGTCACGAATGATGATAACGATGAAATGATGAGGACAACACAGAACACCCAGTCCCCAGGCAATGAAGATCCCCAACCCGGCAGGGAATCGATGCCGAGACCCCGTGGTCCAGAGGCAGCAACGCTAGCCACTAGAGCACGAGCTGCGGACATTACAACTAAATGTAAGTATGTATGCAGACTGATATTTCTGTACAAGTTTTATAAATGTAAGGATACTTGTCAAATGTAACATCCACAGGTTTACTTCGAAATGGCGCTACAGTCGAAACAAGCTTGTAGTAAAGGAGGAGGATTAATAACTAAACCATTTGCAGCTTACCTGGAATTGTTCACTACAAAATGTTATATTATGACGTAGTCTATGCTGCGGGTCCAGCTGAAAAGACGATGTAAATGGTTCAAATGGCTCTGACCACTATGCGACTTAACTTCTGTGGCCATCAGTCCCCTAGAACTTAGAACTACTTAAACCTAACTAACGTAAGGACATCACACACACCCATGCCCGAGGCAGGATTCGAACCTGCGACCGTAGCAGCAGCGCGGCTACTGACTGGAGCACGTAGAACCGCACGGCCACCGCGGCCGGCAAACCTAACTAACCTAAGGCATCACACACATCCATGCCCGAGGCAGGATTCGAACCTGCGATCGTAGCAGTCGCGCGGTTCTGGACTGAAGCGCCTAGAACCACTCGGCCACCACGGCCGGCTCAGACGAATTCTTCCCCCTCTTCTGGATGAAGTGCCGCTAAGAACCAGAATGCTACTGAATGCTACTGGAAGCAGTAAATAATTCTTCCATTCAACGAGTACACCAGCGTATCGGTGTCCAGGGTCACCACTTTCACCACCTTTGAATGTTCTACTCCTGGGCAACGGTAATGGAGAGTCAGAGTCAATTTTGTGTTATGTTTTTGCTTAGTTTTCATTTGCTTTCTGACAACTCCAGCAAATGGACGAGTTTATTATCCCGGGCTCAGTGTTGTGTCATGTAATTAATAACGTTTTGTTTCAGTGAATGGTACACTGTGATACATTTTTGAATAGGTCTTTAGGGGAGGAAATGAATTACCGAATAAAAAATACAGGGTTCCATTTAAAAAAGTCATACCGCTGTTCATATCTTAAAAAAAACAAAGCTATAACGAAGGCAATCATGCTGACTGATGTCCCCCTGACGGCTAAGGAACATTTGCTTAAAACATTTTGTAATTTGCATCTGTACAAACAGTTATTTATGTTGGTCAAGATAAATGGAACACAAATGTGTATATACAGGGCTATTACAAATGATTGAAGCGATTTCATAAATTCACTGTAGCTCCATTCATTGACATATGGTCACGACACACTACACATACGTAGAAAAACTCATAAAGTTTTGTTCGGCTTGAAGCCGCACTTCAGGTTTCTGCCGCCAGAGCGCTCGAGAGCGCAGTGAGACAAAATGGCGACAGGAGCCGAGAAAGCGTATGTCGTGCTTGAAATGCACTCACATCAGTCAGTCATAACAGTGCAACGACACTTCAGGACGAAGTTCAACAAAGATCTACCAACTGCTAACTCCATTCAGCGATGGTATGCGCTGTTTAAAGCTTCTGGATGCCTCTGTAAGGGGAAATCAACGGGTCGGCCTGCAGTGAGCGAAGAAACGGTTGAACGCGTAGCCTGCGGAAGTCGACGAATAAAGCAAGCAGGGAGCTAAACGTACCACAGCCGACGGTTTGGAAAGTCTTACGGAAAAGGCTAAAGCAGAAGCCTTACCGTTTACAATTGCTACAAGCCCTGACACCCGATGACAAAGTCAAACGCTTTGAATTTTCGGCGCGGTTGCAACAGCTCATGGAAGAGGATGCGTTCAGTGCGAAACTTGTTTTCAGTGACGAAGCAACATTTTTTCTTAATGGTGAAGTGAACAGACACAATGTGCGAATCTGGGCGGTAGAGAATCCTCACGCATTCGTGCAGCAAATTCGCAATTCACCAAAAGTTAACGTGTTTTGTGCAATCTCACGGTTTAAAGTTTACGACCCCTTTTTCTTCTGCGAAAAAAACGTTACAGGACACGTGTATCTGGACATGCTGGAAAATTGGCTCGTGCCACAACTGGAGACCGACAGCGCCGACTTCATCTTTCAACAGCATGGTGCTCCACCGCACTTCCATCATGATGTTCGGCATTTCTTGAACAGGAGATTGGAAAACCGATGGATCGGTTGTGGTGGAGATCATGATCAGCAATTCGTGTCATGGCCTCCACGCTCTCCCGACTTAACCCCATGCTATTTCTTTCTGTGGGGTTATGTGAAAGATTCAGTGTTTAAACCTCCTCTACCAAGAAACGTGCCAGAACTGCGAGCTCGCATCAACGATGCTTTCGAACTCATTGATTGGGACATGCTGCGCCGAGTGTGGGAGGAACTTGATTATCGGCTTGATGTCTGCCGAATCACTAAAGGGGCACGTATCGAACATTTGTGAATGCCTAAAAAAACTTTTTGAGTTTTTGTATGTGTGTGCAAAGCATTGTGAAAATATCTTAAATAATAAAGTTATTGTAGAGCTGTTAAATCGCTTCAATCATTTGTAATAACCCTGTATAATATATGTGTGTGTGAAACAATGCATGCGAAATACTGAGCGAATACACAGACTTTCAAAAGCGGAACATGAAAAGCGATAGTACATTTAACAACACTGCTTTGCTTACACAGGTCTGAGATATAATTCTCAGCAAAATCTAGTCAGTGAAATATAACATTATCTTACCGTGACGACGCACGAGCGACTCAAAGAAGACAATGGCTGTATAAAAGAGCGCTCAGTGGACATGATACGGACATAAAAATCTATCGTCATTGTAGTACTAAGCTTAAGGTATGATATAGGTTTTAGTTATAATAAATATTTGTTCTGGGAATACTGAATCACTTAGCAGGTCATTCCTATTATCTCCTCAGTATTATTTTCATTTTAATTATGCATTTTGCTAATATTACAGACACCAAGATCAGCAGTCCATTGTGCGTGTTACATTGATAAAAAGAAAACTGTTTTATCGTCTTCTTGCATCAGCTTTAATATTGAATTTCCCTTTTGTGTGATGTTACAGTTGTTTTTGCGCCTTTAAGAACTTTCTGGTCCCTTAGGAAATTGTTTTGTCATAACAATAACTTCACAACCGTGTATGATCGTATCTACGATCATGAAGTAATTAGAAAGACGATAACGCAATTTCTTAATCAATAGCACGCTAGTTGTGACTGCCTCAAGCCACGCGAAACTGCAAGTAAAAACTATTCACATCTCATTATGCAATATTTTATGACAATGGTCAATCCATGATTCTTACGCCAATTGTGATTGATAAAACAGTAAGCTAAATCTCAATTTCCAACTTTCCATTGAATAACAACATCACTTTTATTTTGTAACATCTCAAGGGCCATTCATGTAGCCATGATGACCCCACGACACAAAGCTTTACGCTTCGCCCGGGCCCATGAGCACCGACATTGGACTGTTGATGGCTCGAAACATGTTGCCTGGTCGGATGAGTCTCATTTTAAATTGTATAGAGCGGATGGGCGTATACGGGTATGAAGACAACATCCTGAATTCATGGACCCTGCGTATCAAGCTGGTGGAGGCTCTGTAATGGTGTGGGGCGTGTGCAGTTGTAGCGGAATTGGAACCCTGATACGTCTAAATACGACTCTGACAGGTGACACGCACGTAAGTATCCTGTCTGATCAGCTGCAACCATTCGTGTCCATTGTGCATTCCGACGGACTTGGACAATTCCAGCAAGACAATGCGACACCCCACACGTCCAGAATTGCTACAGATTGGCTCCAGCAACACTCTTCGGAGTTTAAGCAATTCCGCTCGCCACCAGACTGCCTAGAAATGAACATTATTGAGTATATCTGAGATGTCTTGCAACGTGCTGTTCCAGAAGAGATTTGCACTCTCTCGTACTCTTACGGATTTATGGACAGCCCTGCAGGATTCATGGTGTCAGTTCCCTCCAGCACTACTTAAGGCATTAGTCGAGTACATGCCACGTAATGCTGCGGTACTTCTGCGTGCTCGCGGGGGCTCTACACGATATTAGGCAGGTATACCAGTTTCTTTGCGTCTTCAATGTATATCTCAACCAATCACTACGAATTAGACAGTGGCCGTTTACTATAGATGCAGTATTGACGTCAAATCATATGTACTAATGTAAAATTAGAACGTGAAGTTATTCACGTGGACAACCATCACATATATTATATTGCAGGTTACTTGAGAATCGGTCGCCGTGCGGTTCTAGGCGCTTCAGTCGGGAGCCGCGCTGCTGCTGCGGTCGCGGGTTCGAATCCTGCCTCGGGCATGGGTGTGTGTGATGTCCTTAGGTTAGTTAGGTTTAAGTAGTTCTAAGTTCTAGGGGACTGATGACCACAGCAGTTGAGTCCCATAGTGCTCAGAGCCATTTGAACCATTACTTGAGAATCACAATAAAGCCGAAATAGATCTCGTAATGAATATTAAAGTTATTGCCGCTACTCTAGACTTCTCATCTTCCAAACAATGAATATATTTATATTTGCAAAAATTCACAAAAGAAACCGAACCAAGCGACTCTCAGTAATCATACTAAGACTCGTCAGTGACACAAAAATTGATGACAATCATATATTCATTTTAGTAATAGTAGATGTGGGTGGTTTTGTAGAACCGATCATCCACGAGAGTTTACGAAGACGCACGGACTTCATTTCAAAGTTAAAACGATATCAGTGTTAACAGAGGAGACCGTAATGTAGTCGATTTGGAGGCCCTACAAAAAGCGAAAGTACTTCGGCTCTAGAAAGTTCATTCTGGAATATCTGCAGGTATGGTCAGACTAATAATATTCTATGTCATTTTGTGATATGATGATGCGGTTACCTTGTCCCTGGTGACTGAGGTACCTTTCAGCATTAGACGCAAGGCTGAATAAAAGTACACTACTGGTCATTAAAATTTTTACACCACGAAGATGATGTGCTACAGACGCGAAATTTAACCGACAGGAAGAAGATGCTGTGATACGCAAATGATTAGCTTTTCAGAGCATTCACACAAGGTTGGCGTCGGTGGTGACACCTACAACGGGCTGGCATGAGGAAAGTTTCGTACCGATTTCTCATACACAAACAGCAGTTGACCGGCGTTGCCTGGTGAAACATTGTTGAGATGCCTCGTGTAAGGAGGAGAAATGCGTACCATTAAATTTCCGACTGTGATAAAGGTCGGATTGTAGCATATCGCGATTGCCGTTTATCGTATCGCGACATTCCTGCTCGCGTTGGTCGAGATCCAATGACTGTTAGCAGGATATCGGTGGGTTCAGGAGGGTAATACGGAACGCCGTGCTGGCTCCCAACAGCCTCGTATCACTAGCAGTCGAGATGACAGGCAGCGTATCCGCATGGCTGTAACGGATCGTGCAGCCACGTCTCGATCCCTGAGTCAACAGATGGGGACGTTTGCAAGACAACAACCATCTGCAGGAACAGTTCGACGACGTTTGCAGCAGCATGGACTATCAGCGCGGAGAGCATGGCTGCGGTTACCGTTGACGCTGCATCACAGACAGGAGCGCCTGCGATGGTGTACTCAACGACGAACCTGGGTGCACGAATGGCAGAACGTCATTTTTTCGGATGAATCCAGGTTCTGTTTACAGTATCGTGATGGTCGCATCCGTGTTTGTCGACATCGCGGTGAACGCACATTAGAAGCGTGTATTTGTCATGGCCATACTGGCGTATCACCCGGCATGATGGTATGGGGTGCCATTGGTTACACATCTCGGTCACCTCTCGTTCGCATTGACGATACGTTGAACAGTGGACGTTACATTTCAGATGTGTTACGAGCTCTATCCCTCATTCTATACCAGTGAAACCTTACATTTCAGCAGGATAATGCACGACCGCATGTTGCAGGTCCTGTACGGGTCTTTCTGGATACAGAAAATGTTCGACTGCTGCCCTGGCCAGCACATTCTCCAGATCTCTCACCAACTGAAAACGTCTGGTCAATGGTGGCTGAGCAACTGGCTCGTCACAATACGCCAGTCACTACTCTTGATGAACTGTGGTATCGTGTTGAAGCTGCATGGGCAGCTGTACCTGTACACGCCATCCAAGCTCTATTTGACTCAGTGCCCAGGCGTACCAAGGCCGTTATTACGGCAAGAGGTAGTTGTTCTGGGTACTGATATCTCAAGATCTATGCACCCAAACTGCGTGAAAATGTAATCAGAAGTCAATTCTAGTATATTTGTCCAATGAATACCCGTTTATCATTTGCATTTCTTCTTTGTGTAGCAATTTTAATGGCCAGTAGTGTATGATATACTCGTATAGATAAGTGTTGTGCTCTAAATGACATGAGACCCGCTTGTACAAGCAAAGTTATTCTCGTAAACAGTTTGAATGTCGCAACAGGTCAGGGAAACGTGAGACAGACCTCGCAGGGTAGGTGACAAGAAACAGTGTGACGCAGCGGAAAGTGTCGGCAGGCTACTGAATTGACTCCGACTGCTCTGTTGTTCCGTATGGTGGGGAACAAGTATATCAGTGTCATCGAGGAACACTGCAACACAGAATGATAGGTAGTAGGAAGTTTAGATGTTATACCCAATTAACGGGGACGGAATGGTATGTGCAGCGTTACACCACGGAGACGGGATTAGTCCAATTACGACGCACACCGAGTACTTAGGGTGTTTGAGTGTCCATTGAGTGAAATTTTACGGCCGCCAGCTGGCTGCGTGGCTGCCATCTGTGAGGCGGATCCGCCAATAAAGACTAGGCCACTAGGGCGATGCAGAACTGAATGCGTAGGACAAGGCTGTCTGGGTCGATACCCAATTACTCTGCTCGTGCTAGTACTGCTTCTGCATGCAAAATGTAGGCGACACAATGCATGTCTCCTCCTTCTTTAGCGTTCCGCTGGGAGGTTGTTTGGTATCAGTACGCCATCCCATTCCTTTGTCTGTCTTAATCTTCATTTCCGTATACGTGGCACGTCTTACGGCTACGCTAGCAGACGGGTAAAACGGTTATCCGCTCACCCGGTTTCAGTCGAACGTTACCTTTCTGACAGCTGCAACTTCGCATCAAAATTTTGTTTTTCAATACTTGATATAATAACTGACCGAAATCAGAAAAATTAAAATGCTACCGTTATCTGCCCAATAAGACGTATAATCTGCCCGTAAATGATTAAGACACTAAGTCGAGTACGAAAGTTAGCAGTGTGTGTGTATTCAGGCAGCGTAACTCCGGCCGTAGAAATTACGCAGACTATATTCGTCCGATATTTGAGAATGAGACCTCTTAGCGACTTCGAATGTACTTGACGCACACTTTCAGACATTTTAGAAACTTCTTCTTGCTAACATCCTACAGCGACGCACCACGAAGGAATTGAAACTTCCTGGCAGATTAAAATTGTGTGCCGGACTGAGACTCGAACTCGGGACCTTTGCCTTTTGCGGGCAAGTGCTCTACCATCTCAGCTACCCAAGGGCGACTCACGCCCCGTCCTCACAGCTTCACTTCTGCCAGTACCTCATCTCCTACCTTCCACACTTTACAGAAGCTCTCCTGCGAACCTTGCCAAAACATACCCCAGGCTGTGGCTAAGTCATGTATTCGCAATATCCTTTCTTTCAGGAGTGCTAGTTTTGCAAGGTTCGCAGGAGAGCTTCTGTAAAGTTTGGAAGGTAATAGACGAGATACTGGCAGAAGTAAAGCTGTGAGGACGGGACGTGAGTCGTGCTTGGGTAGCTCAGATGGTAGAGCACTTGCCCGCGAAAGGCAAAGGTCCCGAGTTCGAATCTCGGTCCGGCACACAGTTTTAATCTTCCAGGAAGTTTCATATCAGCGCACACTCCGCTGCAGAGTGAAAATCTCATTCACGAAGGAATTATCCGAATAGGACGGATGTACATATACAGACAAACGACAATCGATCAAATCAGTAACGCGTTGGTCCACGTTTAGCCCTTATGCAACCAATTATTCGGTATGGCATTGATTCACCGAAGCGTTGGATGTCTTCCTGAGGGGTATCATGTCAAATTCTGTCCAATTGCAGAGTCAGATCGTCAAAATCCCAACCTGGTTGGAGCTTCCTGCCCATAATGCTCCTAATGTTCTCAGTTGGGGAGAGATCCGCCGAACTTTCTTGGCCAAGGTTGGGTTTGGCAAGCACCAAGAGAAGCAGTAAAAACTCTCGCCGTGCGCGAGCGGCTGTTATCTTGCTGAAATGTAAGCCCAGAGTGTCTTTCTATGAAGGGCAACAAAACGGGGCGTAGAATATCGTCGACCTACCGCTGAACTAGTAGGGTGCGGCGGATGACAACCAAAGAGATCCTGATACGAAATGAAACCGCACTCCCGGCCGTGAGGTTGGTATCCAAGTGTTGGCAGCAGTGCCTCCAGACACGTCTTCGCTGGTAAGAGAAGCGAGACTGATCACTGATGACAATTCTACACTCAAGCTCATAAATTAAGGATAGTGCTGATACACGGTGAAACAACGCTATGGTGGGAGGATTGCGGGTTTAAATCACCTCTGGGTGTGACCATGCGGTGCATTTGACCTGCGGTCGGCGTTCGGTGGCGGTGGCAGCAGTCCACATACGCAGAGGTGTGTTGGCGCATGTCAGAGTACGGTGCAGCTAGTAAGTGTGCAGACGTTTTCAGACGTGCTAATGGAGACTGTGTGTTGAAAATGGCTCAAAGGACACATAATGATGACTTTATGAGGGGTAGAACACTAGGGCGACTGGAGGCTGGTCAAACACAGCACGTCGTAGCACGGACCCTCCGTGTGCCACAAAGTATCATCTCAAGATTATGGCAATGATTCCAGCAGACACGAAACGCGTCTAGGCGCTACAGTACGGGACGTCCACAGTGTACAATACCACTAGAAGACCGATATCTTACCATCAGTGCCCGCAGACGGCCACGGAGTACTGCAGGTAGCCTTGCTCGGGACCTTACCACAGCCACTGGAACAGTTGTCTCCAGACACACAGTCTAGAGACGACTGAACAGACAGGGTTTATTCGACTGGAGACCTGCAAGGTGTATTCCACTGACCCTGGTCACAGGAGAGCCCGTAAAGTCTGGTGTGAAGAACACTGTACATTGTCATTGGAACAGTGGTCCCACGTTATGTTCACGGATGAGTCCAGGTATAGTCTGAAAGTGATTCTCGGGTTTTCATCTGGCCTGAACCAGGAACCACATACCAACCCCTTAATGTCCTTGGAAGGGGCTTGATGGTGTGCAGTGGGATTATGATTGGTGCACATACACCCCCGCATGTCTTTGACAGAGGAACTGTAACAGGTCAGGTGCATCGGGACGTCATTTAAGGGATGCAGTGGGTTCCACCTTCCTCCTGATGGATGATAACGGACGGCCCCACCGAGCTGCCACCGTGGAGGAGTACCTTGAAACAGAAGGTATCAGGGGAATGGAGTGGCCTGCCTGTTCTTCAAACCTACACCCCATCGAGCATATCTGGAATGATCTCGGTCGACGTATCGCTACACGTCTTCAGACCCCTACGACACTTCAGGAGCTCCGACGGGCACTGGTGCAAGAATGGGAGGCTATACCCCAGCAACTGCTCGACCACCTGATGCAGAGTATGCCAACCCGTTCTGCGGCCTGAGTACGTTATAATGGGACGCGAAATTAAAGCGTCACTCATCCACCAGTGTCAGCCCAGTTTGCAGGTGAATATAAGTTAATTAATTTTTTTCTACGTGTTTTTGTAATATTTGTAAAGTTGTGAATTGTCTAAAGTTTGTATTTAATTTTTTATGTTTCATGTACGGAGAGGGCGGCGCAACGAAAGGACACAGCACCTTCACTGGGACCAGAGAGAAAATTGCTGGCCACTATACGTCGCGGGTCGACAGCCAAAGAGCAACAGAAGATCCTGAAACCGAGTTGTTGCGTCGTGCTTCTGAAAGCCGAAAATTTTGTAATTTTGTACAACAATGATGTCATAGAAAGTTTAATCATGTTGTAAATACACTCCCGGAAATTGAAATAAGAACACCGTGAATTCATTGTCCCAGGAAGGGGAAACTTTATTGACACATTCCTGGGGTCAGATACATCACATGATCACACTGACAGAACCACAGGCACATAGACACAGGCAACAGAGCATGCACAATGTCGGCACTAGTACAGTGTATATCCACCTTTCGCAGCAATGCAGGCTGCTATTCTCCCATGGAGACGATCGTAGAGATGCTGGATGTAGTCCTGTGGAACGGCTTGCCATGCCATTTCCACCTGGCGCCTCAGTTGGACCAGCGTTCGTGCTGGACGTGCAGACCGCGTGAGACGACGCTTCATCCAGTCCCAAACATGCTCAATGGGGGACAGATCCGGAGATCTTACTGGCCAGGGTAGTTGACTTACACCTTCTAGAGCACGTTGGGTGGCACGGGATACATGCGGACGTGCATTGTCCTGTTGGAACAGCAAGTTCCCTTGCCGGTCTAGGAATCGTAGAACGATGGGTTCGATGACGGTTTGGATGTACCGTGCACTATTCAGTGTCCCCTCGACGATCACCAGTGGTGTACGGCCAGTGTAGGAGATCGCTCCCCACACCATGATGCCGGGTGTTGGTCCTGTGTGCCTCGGTCGTATGCAGTCCTGATTGTGGCGCTAACCTGCACGGCGCCATACACGCATACGACCATCATTGGCACCAAGGCAGAAGCGACTCTCATCGCTGAAGACGACACGTCTCCATTCGTCCCTCCATTCACGCCTGTCGCGACACCACTGGAGGCGGGCTGCACGATGTTGGGGCGTGAGCGGAAGACGGCCTAACGGTGTGCGGGACCGTAGCCCAGCTTCATGGAGACGGTTGCGAATGGTCCTCGCCGATACCCCAGGAGCAACCGTGTCCCTAATTTGCTGGGAAGTGGCGGTGCGGTCCCCTACGGCACTGCGTAGGATCCTACGGTCTTGGCGTGCATCCGTGCGTCGCTGCGGTCCGGTCCCAGGTCGACAGGCACGTGCACCTTCCGCCGACCACTGGTGACAACATCGATGTACTGTGGAGACCTCACGCCCCACGTGTTGAGCAATTCGGCGGTACGTCCACCCGGCCTCCCGCATGCCCACTATACGCCCTCGCTCAAAGTCCGTCAACTGCACATACGGTTCACGTCCACGCTGTCGCGGCATGCTACCAGTGTTAAAGACTGTGATGGAGCTCCGTATGCCACGGCAAACTGGCTGACACTGACGGCGGCGGTGCACAAATGCTGCGCAGCTAGCGCCATTCGACGGCCAACACCGCGGTTCCTGGTGTGTCCGCTGTGCCGTGCGTGTGATCATTGCTTGTACAGCCCTCTCGCAGTGTCTTGAGGAAGTATGGTGGGTCTGACACACCGGTGTCAATGTGTTCTTTTTTCCATTTCCAGGAGTGTAGTTAGTTCTGTCTTGTCAAGCCTCAGGTTCATGTCTATGTGTTGGAAGATAATAAACTAGTGGATGCTACAAAAGTTTAAATACGTGTTCCGAGGATTTATTTATGAAGAATTATGTGAATGAATTAATAATATATTTGACAAGATTATTAATTTTTGACAGCGTTAATCGCGAGTTTGAATCTCGAAAGTTCATTCAATATGGTTGTAATATTTATTAATTCAGATAACGTGCATCAATATAATTTCTGAGGAGAAACAAACGACATCTAAATTTAAAAAAGTTTGCGCAAACCAATTGGCCTGAGTACGTAATTCTGCGCATACGACTCAAATGATGTTTTACAGTTTCGTTCAAGAATCATTCTGAGACAATTTAAAAAGAATATAAATAATTCTGAAGTGGGTTGTAACTGACGTAGGTGACGCAGTCTACACATGGTCATATGTCGAAAGAAAATCATTTATAAAAAACTTACGTCGTTACACAACAACGTGTGCATGGGTATCATATCGCATATTGATGTCGGGGTACATGCGTAGGAAGCAGTGGAGTTTTATAGCACGTGTGTTTCGGGACGGTTTCCTCAACTTATCACCAATACAGTTCTGCATAGTGTGTGTTCTCTATGTGCCTGTGTTATTAGCGCAAGTTTTGTGTAGTGCCACGTTGTGTGGCACCACGTTCTGCAACTATCGTTAAGTTATGAGCATGAGTGTAGTCCGTTCAGTGAGTTCCAGGCCGAAGACGTGTGTGCGGATACAAACCTGTCGGTCACCCGCCACACGGCCCGACAATCAAGAGTGATGTTGTGGGGAGTCATTTCCTATCATAGTAGGACCACTTTGGTTTTGATCTGAGGTACCGTTACAGCGCAACGGCACGTCGACGGTATTCTACGGCCCGTTTTGTCGCCCTCCGTGGCGAGTCATCCTTCGTTTACATTTCAGCACGACAATGCCCGCCCGCACACGACGATAGTTTGTACTGCTTGTCTTCGTGCGTGCCACACCCTACCTTGGCCAGCAAGAACGCCTGATCTCTGCTGACTTGAGACCGTTTAGAGAACTATGGGCACGGACCTCCAACCACCTCGCGAATTGGACAGAATTTGGCACGATATCCCTGAGCGTCGCATCCAACAACACTGCAGTCAATGCCAAGCCGTATAACAGCTTTCAAAAGTTGAAACGTCCCCTTAGAAAAATTATACATGACTGTGCGTAAACTGACACACAATATTTTTTACCGCAACGCAATGTGACTTTCAAAAATCTCTACAAAAGAATGGCCCTGACTAACATTAACCTATACCTTTCACAAATCACTTACCTCACCAAAAAATCTTCGTTACTCGAACTACTGCAATACAGCGAGCGCCACTACTGCCAGCTAAATAAAAGATTCAAACTACTGAAGGCACTAACTACTGATAGGCATAGTTATCAAATGAAATATTGTGATAGAGAACAAACAATGTATCTACCTTAATAGTGTTGAAAAATCATAATATACGCAGTTCATGACATCCAGTCTTACAAATTTCAAAACTCCGCCATCTCACTTCCCCACATCCACCACTGCTGGCGGCTCACCTCCAACTGCGCAACGCTACGCGCTGTTCACAACCAGCTGCCCAACGCTACAATGGCAGACAACAGTGCAAACAACCAACAGACTGCACGCAGCACAGCCAGTGATTTTCATACAGAGCGCTACCTAACGTTACCAATAAGAAAACATAAACAGCCTACTTACAAAGTGTCAGAGATGGATCAGCGTGTTATTGAGTTTTCCGGTCGTAGTGACCGAGCGGTTCTAGGCGCTTCGAATCCTGCCTCGGTCATGGATGTGTGTGATGTCCTTAGGTTAGTTAGGTTTGAGTAGTTCTAAGTTCTAGGGGACTGATGACCTCAGATGTTAAGTCTCATAGTGCTCGGAGCCATTTGAACCATTTTTTGTTATTGAGTTTCTCTATTTGTGAATCTCTTTCTGTGGAATAAATTATCCAATTTTTCTGTGTGTATGTGTTTGGATCGCATGGGCGCCCAACGGCGAGGTCATCAGCGCCCTTACACTTACTAAAGCAAACGAATGTGAAAATGGACTAAAATTGTTGTGCACTCGAAATGACCACACAGTATGTAAGTAGGCTGTTTATGTTTTCTTATTGGCAACGTTACGTAGCCCTCTGTATGAAAATTACTGGCTGTGCTGTGTGCAGACTGTGGCTAGTTTGCATTGTTGTCTGCCATTGCAGTGTTGGGCAGCGGCAGCTGGATGTGAACAGTGCGTAGCGTTGCACAGTTGGAGGTGAGCCGCCAGCAGTGGCGGATATGAGGAGAGAGATGGCGGAGTTTTGAAATTTGTAATACTGGATATCATGAACTGCTATATACATTATGACTTTTGAACGCTATTGAGGTAAATACATTGTTTGTTTTCTATTAAAATCTTTCATTTGCTAACTATGCCTATCAGTAGTTAGTGCCTTCAGTAGTTTGAATCTTTTATTTAGCTGGCAGTAGTGGCGCTCGCTGAATTGCAGTAGTTCGAGTAACGAAGATTTTTGTGAGGTAAGTGATTTATGAAAGGTATAGGTTAATTCTTTTGTAGGGATTATTGAAAGTCAGATTGCGTTGCTCTAAAAAAAATATTGTGTGTCAGTTTAAGCTCAGTCCTGTATAATTTTTCAAAGGGGACGTTTCATAAGTCGTTTTATCTCACTTGGATTCTCACATGGACTGAAACCAGTTAGGAGGGAAGAGAGCCAGTCATGAAATTAAAACACAGAGAAAATAAAACAAAAAAGAGAAGTACAGGGAAATGTGACTGGCCGATCATTTACATAAAAGTTTCTGAAATTGTAATCATTCGTATGTCTGTACATGTAAATCACATTACCGACTTCCGTCTCAGGTCTCATTCGGATAATTATTATTTTTTTTTTTTTGCCTTTGAGTACACTAGAGGGAAAAAGTTGATCGCTTACTACATTTTCGCTATTTTGCAACAAAACGTCAGTGTCAGTTATGCCCCTTTAATTTATTACTTATTTACTAACTACTCTAACATTGTGACAGCAAGATACAAACGAGAACCGCAATTGGGCGCACCCCGGGCAACATTGATCTATCAGCGGCTAGTCCTTCAACAACTGGAACGGACTTCTGAGAAAATGAAGACCAACAAGACCCTACCCAAATGGTCTTTTCTAAGGCCGCTCGTGACGATGAAGATAAGCATTGAAGGAATATCGAGAGACAAAGAAGTTTTATTATCTGACTTGTGTAAAGAACATAAATGTGACTTCCTACTGATTCAAGAAACTCATCGGGGCAGTACAAGACCCACACCCAAAATAGATGGAACGAAGATGATCTTGGAGAGACCACGTGAACGGTACGGTAGTGCCATCTTCGCCAGGCCAGGAATTAGAGTCACTTCTGCATCACTGACTGACAGGCAAGACATTGAGATATTAACCGTTCGAACTCAGCGTTACAACGTTACCTCTGTGTACAAAGCCCCAGAATCATATTTTGTCTTCGTTGAGCCTGGCAGTTTCAGTTACCAAGACTTTAATTTTATATTGGGCGATTTCAACTGTCAGAGCACTATATGGGGCTATAAGGAAACTAACAGCAGCGGAGTGGAACTAGAGGCCTGGGCTGAGGTACACGATCTACTGCTCATACATGACCCGAAACTGCCAAGCTCCTTTAATAGTGGCAGATGGAAGAAAGGGTACAATCCCGATAACATCTTTGTTAGCAAGGATCTCTCTGGCCAATTTGGAAAACTGATTGGGGAGGCAATTCCCCATACGCAGCATCGGCCCATAATTTGCACGGTTAATGCAGTTGTTAAGCCTGAACAAGTTCCTTTCAAAAGAAGGTTCAACTTTAAAAAGGCCAATTGGAAGAAATTTAGAGAGTTCATTGATGTAGAAATAACAAAAATCCCCCCACAACCTGAGATGTACTACTCTTTTGTCAAACTCGTTCAGAAGATGTCTAGGAAAACAATACCGCGAGGATGCAGAACACAGTATATTACGGGACTGTCTGAGGACGGAAATAACGACCCATTTGGTGATGAGACACTTCTAGCAGGCGATGAGCTCTTGTCAGTCATAGCTGAAAACCGCAAAGCCAAATGGTGTGACCTCGTGAAGAACCTGGACATGAAAGTGAACAGTAGGCGGGCTTGGAAACTGTTAAAGAACCTTAATGGTGACGCCAAAAAGTCAAATGATAAATTTACTAACGTCACGGCAGACCAAGTCGCCACTACACTCCTTATGAATGGCAAAACCCACGGCAGAAAGTACCAGGAACCATTAGCACATGATCCGGCAGAGGAAAATCACCACCTCAAGGCACCATTTACAATGTCAGAACTTACTGCAGCCATTTCCATATTGAAGATCAACAGAGCCCCTGGTATCGATGAACTCAGAGTCGAGCAAATTAAAAACTTTGGCAGTAATACCCTACAGTGGCTGCTAGATTTGATAAACGCATTTGTAGAAAGGCTCCGTATTCCAAAGATGTGGAGGAAAGCCCGAGTGGTTGCACTTCTGAAACCAGGAAAGGACTCTGATGATTCAAAAATCTTCCAACCTGTGTCCCTTTTGTGTCACTGTTTTAAGATCTTGTAACACCTGATACTAAGTCGCATAGAAAGCGTCCTGGAACAACAGATCATCCCACAGCAGGCAGGTTTCCGACCGGGCAAATCGTGCTGCGGTCAAGTCCTGAACCTGACCCAACATATCGAGGATGTGTTTGAGAGGAAAGAGATCACGGGAGTGGCATTCATAGACCTCTCAGCTGTATATGATACTGTAAACCATCGGAGGCTCCTTAGGAAAGTACAGGGTTATTACAAATGATTGAAGCGATTTCACAGCTCTACAATAACTTTATTATTTGAGATATTTTCACAATGCTTTGCACACACATACAAAAACTCAAAAAGTTTTTTTTGGCATTCACAAATGTTCGATATGTGCCGCTTTAGTGACTCGGCAGACATCGAGCCGATAATCGAGTTCCTCCCACACTCGGCGCAGCATGTCCCCATCAATGAGTTCCAAAGCATCGTTGATGCGAGCTCGCAGTTCTGGCACGTTTGTTAGTAGAGGAGGTATAAACACTGAATCTTTCACATAACCCCACAGAAAGAAATCGCGTGGGGTTAAGTCGGGAGGTCGTGGAGGCCATGACATGAATTGCTGAACGTGATCTCCACCACGACCGATCCATCGGTTTTCCAATCTCCTGTTTAAGAAATGCCGAACATCATGATGGAAGTGCGGTGGAGCACCATCCTGTTGAAAGATGAAGTCGGCGCTGTCGGTCTCCAGTTGTGGCATGAGCCAATTTTCCAGCATGTCCAAATACACGTGTCCTGTAACGTTTTTTTCGCAGAAGAAAAAGGGGCCGTAAACTTTAAACCGTGAGATTGCACAAAACACGTTAACTTTTGGTGAATTGCGAATTGCTGGAGTTAGCAATTGTTGAACTTCGTCCTGAAGTGTCGTTGCACTGTTATGACTGACTGATGTGAGTGAATTTCAAGCACGACATACGCTTTCTCGGCTCCTGTCGCCATTTTGTCTCACTGCGCTCTCGAGCGCTCTGGCGGCAGAAACCTGAAGTGCGGTTTCAGCCGAACAATACTTTATGAGTTTTTCTACGTATCTGTATTGTGTCGTGACCATATGTCAATGAATGGAGCTACAGTGAATTTATGAAATCGCTTCAATCGTTTGTAATAGCCCTGTATATAATGTGACAAGAGATTACCATTTAACATCACTGGTAGGTAATTTCCTGCATAATAGGAGATTTTTCGTCTGCCTCCATGGCAAGAAGAGCAGAAGGAGAAATCAGAGGAATGGCCTACCTCAGGGAAGCGTCCTTACCCCAGCTCTGTATAACATATATATACAAGTGACCAACCAGCGCCAAACATCACGCGCCAATTTATGTATGCCGATGACACTTCAGTTGCAGCCCAAGGTAACAATTTTATGGTTGTAGAGGAGAAATTAACCAGTACCTTGGAAGCTCTCTCCCAGTGTTATGAGGCAAGCCACATAAGGCCGAGCCCTTTCAAGACGCAGGTCTGTGCATTCCATTTAAAGAACAGGGAGGCAAATCGTGAATTAAATGTATAATGGAGAGGTGAACGTCTCGAGCATTGTAAAACGCCCAAATATCTTGGTTTCACGGTGGATCGCACACTGACCTATAAACATCATTGTAATGCCACAAGGGAAAAAGTCTGTGTGGTGTCACCGCCAGACACCACACTTGCTAGGTGGTAGCCTTTAAATCGGCCGCGGTCCGCTAGTATACGTCGGACCCGCGTGTCGTCACTGTGAGTGATTGCAGACCGAGCGCCGCCACACGGCAGGTCTAGAGAGACGTCCTAGCACTCGCCCCCGTTGTACAGCCGACTTTGCTAGCGAAGCTACACTGACAAATACGCTCACATTTGCCGAGACGATAGTTAGCAAAGCCTTCAGCTACGTCATTTGCTACGACCTAGCAAGGCGCCATTACCAGTTTATATTGAGATTGTAAAACATGTACCGTCAAGAGCGATGTACACCAATTATGGATTAAAGTTAAGTATTCCAGCAGCAACGTACCTTATTGGCTATATTAATTACATTGTCCTGTTCCAGACCTCACGCCAGTTTGCGTGAGCTTAAACGCGTGCATTTCGGCCTCCTCTAGCTACACGGTGTGGGTTCTTCTGCCAACACATCAGTCTGAACTAGAAACAACATCATCAAGAAACTAACTAGCAGATCCCGGGGTGCAAACCCAAAAGTCCTGAGAACTTCAGCCCTTGTGCTCAGTGTGTCAGCCGCGGAATACGCCGCTCCAGTACGGTCTGCATCAACACACGCAAAAAAAGTTGATGCCGCGGTGAATGAAATGGCACGGATTGTTACCGGATGTTTGAGGCGAACCCCAGTGCACAACTTAATCATGGGGATCGCACCGCCCAACATACGACGTGACATCGCTGCCGAAGCGGAAAAAACCAAGCGAGAAAAGGACATGCGTCACCCTTTATATGGACACTAGCCTGCTGACCGACGGCTTTGTTCGAGGAAGAGTTTCCTGTCACGTAGCCGAGCCCTAGAAGGGTCGGGTGCAGAGAATCGTTTGACAAGGTGGGAAATCGACCTGAGAAACCTCCACAAAGATGTAAAAGAAGAACTGGCGCCTGGTGGAGACCTACCATACACAGTCTGGAGAACCCTAAACTGTATGATGGTAGAAGTGCCAAAGTGCAAGAGAAACCTGCAGCAATGGGGTTTCCTAAAAGAGGATGAGAACACTCTCTGTCTGTGTGGTTCTGTCCAAGATCTTCAACACCTGCTTACCTGTCCATATTTAGACCAGCCCTGCACAATGAATGAATTATGGGAGGCAAATGACAAGGTCATATTGGCTGCTGATTTTTTAGAAGTTTGTAGTTCCGGACACAGAAAGTAAGTAACTAACTACTCTACTCTCAATAAAACTGCACGAAGTATTCACATACACCACTGAATGTATCTATTCAATTACATCAGTGTCCAACCTATAGCTCTTGAGATATTACGTCGTAAAGACTGAGATACGGTATTTCGCGCGTTGAAGTTCGATGCTGTAGAGAATTAGGAGGGGCCTGTAAACTAGCTGATGAAAACTATGCGGACACTGCCGTGTAATTCGGGACTGATCGCGACACGTAAGAAGGCGTTTAGTATAAAAGCAGGTGCCGTGAGCAGGCCTACTGTGTTGTCCCATGTCCATCTGGGGAGAAGGGACTAGAGATCGACAAGAGTGTTTTAGTGTGATGAATCATGCCTATGGTAATCCGAAGGAAGGGCTCGAGTTTGGCGAATGCCTGGGAAACATTACCAGCCCTTCTGCGAAGTCCAACAGTACAGTGGAGATAATTTACGGTATGGAGGTGTTTTTGAGGTTACGGCGTGGTCCCCTTATTGCGCGTAAGAACACACTAAATACGAAAGGATGTGAACACATTTACAGCATCGTACACTGCATACAACATAGGAAAAGTTTGGAGACGATGACTGATACTAATAACAATCCACAATGTTAAAAAGCAGCTATGGTCTGTGGACAATAAAATTCCCGAAATGGACTACTTTTTCTGCGGTTTCGGCTCCTGAGAAAGGATAGTTTGCCATTTTTCCACTGATATTCAGACATGTCAAACTGTCCCCAGCAGATTCAAGTCGTCAGACAAGTGACGTTAGACACCACCCATATTAATGCCGAGATACTTATCACGTAGTGTAATTTGCGAAAAAGAGTCGTACTCTTACATGACGGAAACGGCAGGCATGGCTATCCTGATACAGATTAGTCAACGGCGATGGTCGAGAGGCACATTCCAAGTATGTTGAACGTCTTCCCCAACGCCGCGTTCCATCTAAAAAATATGTTCAGCAGGTTATTTCAGCGACTTTCAGACGCGGGAATTTTCGGAACAAGGATGTGGGATCAGTAATCACCTCGCCCAGTTCACACTTTGAATATCGTGAAACAAGTGTAAAACGAACTCGTGAGTCTGAAGGTAGCGAATTCTGCAAGAGCTGTAGCTGTATCCACATCACTTAAAGCGAGTGCAATCCTTATAGTCTCTTATCTCCTAAGACCACCACTCCAGATCACAGCCCTGCCAACAAATTCTAAGACGTCCACGAGACTCAGAGGGCCATAGACACGGGTTCACAGGTAGATGCCGTGTTTCTTGACTTCCGCAAGGCGTTAGATACAGTTCCCCACAGTCGTTTAATGAACAAAGTAAGAGCTTATGGACTATCAGACCAATTGTGTGATTGGATTGAGGAGTTCCTAAATAACAGGACGCAGCATGTCATTCTCAATGGAGAGAAGTCTTCCGAAGTAAGAGTGATTTCAGGTTTGCCGCAGGCGAGTGTCGTGGGACCGTTGCTATTCACAATATACATAAATGACCTGGTGGATGACATCGGAAGTTCACTGAGGCTTTTTGCAGATGATGCTGTGGTGTATCGAGAGGTTGTAACAATGGAAAATTGTACTGAAATGCAGGAGGATCTGCAGATGTAGACAAGTGTAATGTGCTGCGAATACACAGAAAGATAGATCCTTTATCATTTAGCTACAAAATAGCAGGTCAGCAACTGGAAGCAGTTAATACCATAAATTATCTGGGAGTACGCATTAGGAGTGATTTAAAATGGAATGATCATATAATGTTGATTGTCGGTAAAGCAGATGTCAGACTGAGATTCATTGGAAGAATCCTAAGGAAATGCAATCCGAAAACAAAGGAAGTAGGTTACAGTACGCTTGTTCGCCCACTGCTTGAATACTGCTCAGCAGTGTGGGATCCGTAGCAGATAGGGTTGATAGAAGATATAGAGAAGATCCAACGGAGAGCAACGCGCTTCGTTACAGGATCATTTAGTAATCGCGAAAGCGTTACGGAGATGATAAATAAACTCCAGTGGAAGACTCTGCAGGAGAGACGCTCAGTAGCTCGGTACGGGCTTTTCTTAAAGTTTCGAGAACATACCTTCACCGAAGAGTCAAGCAGTATATTGCTCCCTCCTACGTATATCTCGCGAAGAGACCATGAGGATAAAATCAGAGAGATTAGAGCCCACACAGAGGCATACCGACAATCCTTCTTTCCACGAACAATACGAGACTGGAATAGAAGGCAGAACCGATAGAGGTACTCAAGGTACCCTCCGCCACACACCGTCAGGTGGCTTGCGGAGTATGGATGTAGATGTAGATGTAGATGAACTCGTTCATCCTTGGGAACTAGTTCACTGGTGATCGCTCTTTTTTGGGAACCGTTCATTTTTACTCGTTCGCCGTTCATTTCTGCTTGGTACATGGTTCTAGTGAGATGTTGAAAATTAGTAGCATAGGTGATTGAAGATGGAAGGCGCCTAGAGAGGGCGTTTCTATCCCCCCTGGAGTACAGAGTTTTTATTCATAACAGAATTCTTACGCTCTTGTAATTTTTCTGGTTCTGAAAAACCTCTCGTTTAGCCAATTGTAGCGTTATGTGGCTGACCGCAGTGAAATAATATAAGGTGGCGCACGAGAAAGCGGCCCCGAGTAAAGACTGCTCGCCAATTACGCACGATTTGTTGACCGCTCCGAGCAGAACAGATAACCATGTGAACAAACAAGCTAATGCAAACAACTTCGAAACAATAGACGACGATTAGTGGGCGACAATGAGCAGTCTAGTAACCGGGGCCGATTTTTCGTGCGCCACCCTGTACCACTGAAATGGTATTGTAAGAGTTATCATATTCTCTTTACGAAATGTGACACCAGGCACTCGATTACGTAGCGCGGACTTCATTCGGTTGAAGGCGGTCTGCCTTCCATAACATCGAACAAGCTCTTGTACCTTGCATCAAAAAAAGACGGAAAATGGCTACTCCTGTGTGCCGTGTCGACTTCTTTTGCATGAGTGATAACAAAAAAATCTCGCCTTTTTACAAGTATTGCTTCTGCTGTTTATCGAAATAGTGAAGTAACATGATGTGCCGTTTTGTTACCAGGAAAGATGTATGTATTACATACTACGTAATTTTTATGTAATTTACGTAATTATAAAATACATTTTAATTAGTGGTCATGGACGCTGAATAGAATACGAAAAGAACCAGAAGTTCAGAATTTAAGAAAGGTTTGAAACAGATCTAGAATGGGCGTGTGCAGCGAACGAAACGAACAAGAACTCGATACCGAACTATGAGCAGTCGGCAGTGGAACTGCGACGAGTGGCCAAGCAAAGGAGGACGAGACAGGCAGGAACGGGACCGAGGCTGGAACGAGACCGGCTGTTTCCCGTTCCCGGGAACTATAAGTACACTACTGGCCATTAAAATTGCTACACCACGATGATGATGTGCTACAGACGCGAAATTTAACCGAAAGGAAGAAGATGCTGTGATGTGCAACTGATTAGCATTTCAGAGCATTCACACAAGGTTGGCGCCGGTGGCGACACCTACGACGTGCTGACACGAGGAAAGTTCGCAACCGATTTCTCATACACAAACAGCAGTTGACCGGCGTTGCCTGGTGAAGCGTTGTTATGATGCCTCGTGTAAGGAGGAGAAATGCGTACCATCACGTTTCCAACTTTGATAAAGGTCGGATTGTAGCCTATCACGATTGCCGTTTATCGTATCGCGACATTGCTGCTCGCGTTGGTCGAGATCCAATGACTGTTAGCAGAATATGGATTCGATGCATTCAGGAGGGTAATACGGAACGCCGTGCTGGATCCCAGCGGCCTCGTATAACTAGCAGTCGAGATGACAGGCATCTTATGCGCTTGGCTGTAACGGATCGTGCAGCCACGTCTCGACCACTGAGCCAACAGATGGGGACGTTTGCAAGACAACAACCATCTGCACGGACAGTTCGACGACGTTTGCAGCAGCACGGACTATCAGCTAGGAGACCGTGGCTGCGGTTAACCTTGATGCTGCATCACAGACAGGAGCGCCTGCGATGGTGTACTCAACGACGAACCTGGGTGCACGAATGGCAAAACGTCATTTTTCCGAATGAATCCATGTTCTGTTTACAGCATCATGATGGTCGCATCCGTGTTTGGCGACATCGCGGTGAACGCACATTGCAAGCGTGTATTCGTCATGGCCATACTGGCGTATCACCCGGCCTGATGCTATGGATGGGGTACCACTGGTTACACGTTTGGGTCACCTCTTGGTTACATTGACCGCACTTTGAACAGTGGACGTAACATTTCAGATGTGTTACGACCCCGTGGCTCTACCCTTCATTCGATCCCTCTACAAAACCCTACATTTCAGCAGGATAATGCACGACCGCATGTTGCAGATCCTGTACGGGCGTTTCTGGATACAGAAAATGTTCGACTGCTGCCCTGGTCAGCACATTCTCCAGATCTCTCACCAACTGAAAACGTCTTGTCAATGGTGGCCGAGCAACTGGCTCGTCACAATACGCCACTCACTAGTCTTGATGAACTGTGATGTCGTGTTGAAGCTGTCCATAGCTGTACCTGTACACGCCATCCAAGCTCTGTTTGACTCAATACCCAGGCATATAAAAGCCGTTATTACGGCCAGAGGTGGTTGTTCTGTGTACCGATTTCTCAGGATCTATGCACCCAAACTGCGTGAAAATGTAATCACATGTCAGTTCTAGTATAATATATTTGTCCAACGAATACCCGTTTATCATCTGCATTTCTTCTTGGTGTAGCAATTTTAATGGCCGGTAGTGTAGTAGATGATTAAAATCGTATGTGTACGCCTCGTGTACAGGTCACGGGAATACAGACGAGGGTGTGGAACCTGTATGCTGGCGGCAGGCAGTTGTAACGGCGCACCCTGAGACAGAGGCAGACAGTTAAACTCTAGCCTGGAGTTGCTCGCACAGTGTTTGGAGGCAGGCGGGCAGATGGAACTGCTGCCCACGCCACGGCGTGCTGCCCACCTAACCCCGTCTGTTTGCTCTGCTACTGCTAGCCGGCCGCCGCTGCCTTAGCTCCATGCGCTGTCAGACCAGCCGCTCGGCACCCGCCTGTGACGTCACAGGCCGCTCTGCAGGCAGCTTAGCACTCCACGGAGGATGCTAAGTTCACCGGACTTGGATACGATGTGACGTCATTATGACGTATACACGCTACATCGAAAACGATAGAAACCGTATGTCGACTATTCGACTTTTGTGAACTTTCGAGAGGTTGTGACAGGGTAGCGCTGTGCTCTGCGCCATTCGTTTAAAATGTGTTTTGCGTTCCTTGCGTTTAAATCGTGTATTGTACTGTGTGTGTGTGTGTCCTGTGCATTGTTTTTCGTTGCTCGTCTCTAATTGTGTGTTCAGCGTTCGAGAGACTAATGAGAGAAAAGCTGAAAAAGAGTTCAGCATCGATGACGACGGGCAATTGCGTGGTTATTGTGAATCTCAAGCAGAAATTGATGTACTTCTGAAGTGCGTCGGTTATTCGTACTCGGTGAGAAGAAGCACTCAGCTGCCAAAATCTTTAGATGCGTCAATACACTAAACTTTCGTTAAGATTACATTGAGAAATCCACTTCCCCTCGTATTTCATCTCCAGTCGACGATTTTTCTTCAACAATGCCTCATTTTTTTTTTAAGTTCGAAATTCAATCATTCTACACACCAGTCATTACTGGACACTAATGTACCTGTCTGTGCGGTCCGAGTGTAAAATTACTTGGAATTATGGTTGATAAAAGACTATCTTGGGATGGACATATAAATTACTTAGCTAACAAACTTGCACGAGTTCTCTTTCAGCTATATAAATTAAGAAAAAAAAGTCAGCAAGAGTATGCTGCTACAATCTGATATGTACTGACAAGGCCAATTCGATGAAACCATACTAAAATATTGATAATAAATAAATATTATTTTCGGCGTAAGCATTCAATACAACAATCACACAATCTAATCTGGTCGGGAGATAAGAAGACTTCACTTTTTTACGAAACGTGTTGTCCGTGGTGTTTTCAAGGCCACGGTCAGGAATATTTCTATTAATATCCAGCTCTTTTATTTCGGCGAAGTACATATACGCTGCCACACTGAGCTGTTATCAGAATCGAACGTGTCAAAACAAACCACTAGCTGACGACAGTTTAGAATCTCGAACGTTCGTAAAAGTCGATAGGTGTGTTAATCGACTAAAGCGTATGAACGTCATAATGACGTCACATCATATCCAGGCTGGGTGAACTTAGCATCCTCCCCTCTTCACGCACAGACCCCTTGTCGGCGTTGCTTTGAACTATTCTCCAACATAAGACCTACCTGTAGGGATGGACAAAGATGTGGAAACACGTGGGAAATCCTTGCTTGAACATATGCGGTTGGATAGAAAGTTTTCTAACAGACAGAGAGCAGTATGTCGTCCTCAATGGGGTGACTTCAACAGAAACAAGCGTAACTTCAGGTGAGCCCCAGGGCAGCGTAATAGGTCCACTGCTTTTTACGATTGACGTAAACGATCTGGTTGATGTCTATTGACACACAGTCAACGTGGGTTTAGAAAACATCGCTCCCGTGAAACACAACTAGCTCTTTATCCACATGAAGTGTCCAGTGCTACTGACAAGGGATTTCAGATCGATTTCGTATTTCTGGATTTCCGGAAGGCTTTTGACACTGTACGACACAAGCGGCTCGTAGTGAAATTGCTTGCTTTTGGAATATCGTCTCAGTTGTGATTTGCGATTTCCTGTCAGAGAGGTCACAGTTCGTAGTAATTGACGCAAAGTCATCGAGTACAACAAAGTGATTTCTGGGGTTCCTCAAGGTAGTGTCATAGGCCCTTTGCTGTTCCTTATCTACATAAACGATTTTGGAGACAACCTGAGCAGCCGTCTTCGGTTCTTTGCTGATGACGCTATCGTTTATCGACTAATAAAGTCATCAGAAGATCAAAACAAACTGCAAAACGATTTAGAAAAGATATATCAATGGTGAGAAAATTGGCAATTGAACCTAAATAACGAAAAGTGTGAGCTCATGCACTTGAGTGCTGAAAGGAAGTCGTTAAACTTCGATTACACTATAAATCAGTCTAATCTAAAAGCCGTAAATTCAAATAAATACCTAGGTATTACAATTATGAACAACTTAAATTGGAAGGAACACATAGAAAATGTTGTGGGGAAGGCTAACCAAAGATTGCGTTTTATTGACAGGACACAGGAAATCTAACAGACCTACTAAGGAGACTGCCTACACTACGCTTGTCCGTCCTCTTTTAGAATACTGCTGCGCGGTGTGGGATTCTTACCAGATAGGACTGAAGGAGTACATCGAAAAAGTTCAAAGAAGGGCAGCACGTTCTGTATTGTCGGAGTAGTGCAGAGACTGTCACTGAAATGATACAGGATTTGGGCTGGAAATCATTAAAAGAAAGGCGTTGTTTGTTGCTACAGAATCTTCTCATGAAATTCCAATCACCAGCTTTCTGCTCCGAATGCAAAAATATTTTGTTGAGACCTACTTACATAGGGAAAAACGATCACCACGATAAAATAAGGGAAATCAGAGGTCGTACGGAAAGATATAGGTGTTCGTTCTTTCCGCGCGCTATGCGAGATTGGAGTAATAGAGAGTTGTGAAGGTTGTGCGACGAACCCTCTGCCAGACACTAAAATCTGATTTGCAGAGTATCCCTGCAGAGGTAGAAGGTGGAGAGTCAAAACGATGGTCCTCGAAACCAGAATACCATTTCTTTACCGTGCCCTGTCCAGTGACATTATCCATCCCCATACACGGAGCAAATGCTTCTGGCTGTCTCCACTGCTATCTGCTGAACTCAAACAGAAGAATATGTCAGAAATGTTCCGATTTCTCCACTTGTCACTTCATTCTCTGGCGTCTACAGCTCGACTCCCTGTCTCCAGGTGACTTGTAAGGTGGATATAACTTCGCACCTTACAGGCACTCATCTACATAGTTTTCCGTGATCTAGAACCACAATTAGGTATCATTTGATAGGTTGTACACCGTATCTATAAATATCTAAAGAGACTGACATTGTCAAGTACGTCTAGTAAATAAGTGTTAACGCTTATTGCATGAAACGTGACGGAGTGTCTTTATTATCAAAATGGCATAATGAATGATTGCCTATACTCTGCTCTTCGGTATCCCACAACGGGACGCAAGTTGTAAGCCATCCTGAAATATCCAATACATAATACAAACGTGCCTGCAACTGCCATCTAAAATGTAAACAAAATTCATTATGACATTTACAATGCCAGTGCTCCTTCTGCTTAGACAACTTGTGAACAAGCCTATATTTGGTTTTACCCTGAATAGGAGACCTCACTACCCGTGAGGCCATTTTCTAGGATGGCCTTCGGCTGTGTGTCTCAGGTATGACTTCTGAGGTTTTATTTATTGAGGCTCTAATAATTGTACCACAATGGCCTGTAACGACCTTGTCTGAAAACATAATATCTATGCGCACATCTTATTCCATTCGGCATGAAAACAAATTCTCTATATGCGTCCCTAAATTGCCGAATTAAATCGTCCAGATTTGGCTTATAATACCAAAGCTCTTCTAATACAATAACAGCTGCAGAATAATTTATTTTATTTCCATAAAACGTGATAGCTAATTCATCAATCCTCTGTTGGTTGGTAGGAACAAGGAAGGCGAGGCGCAGGTCGTCCGGGTAATTTCTGATATGGTCCCAGTTGGCATAAAAAAACTCCAACGCAGACATTAGCTGTAAAGAATAACCTTTATTCAGAATGTAACAGTACCTTTCCTTTTACAAAACGTCATATAAACTCTATTTCTCACAACATACGTTACGTATTTCACCTCACTTTGCACTACATCATGGTTCAAATGGCTCTGAGCACTATGGGACTCAACTGCTGAGGTCATTAGTCCCCTAGAACTTAGAACTAGTTAAACCTAACTAACCTAAGGACATCACAAACATCCATGCCCGAGGCAGGATTCGAACCTGCGACCGTAGCGGTCTTGCGGTTCCAGACTGCAGCGCCTTTAACCGCACGGCCACTTCGACCGGCTGCACTACATCATTTTTGGCAGGTTCATCACCGGCAATTTGAAGACCAATATAAAAAGGATTAGACCCTTGAAAGGTTGGAACACCAGTGAAGATGAAACGGTAGGCGGAAGTCAAGCCCTGGGTGGAAGGCCCACACATGTGTGGTGGTCCTGCTTAAGCACAGGAAGTAGCAAGACAGACGTTGGGGCACCTGAGCGCTGGAATACAGTAGAGTCGCGGCCGGCCAGTTTTGTAGCGGGACCAGAAGGATAACGCGGAACTCTGCAAATCTTGGACGCAGCGTCACCTCGGAAATCACGCAGGTTGGGTTACTTACAAGGATTTTTACTCACAAGCGCACAGTTATACGAGTATAGGTATTCCAAAGCAAACTTTCTGCGCTACACGACAAAAGACTAAAATATGGTTAATTATTCAAAAACAGCCTTAATCGGATTTATTATTATTATACCGCCAACTGGTTTCAACCCGACGTAGGGGTCATCTTCTGGGCGTTTAAACTGTGAAATTACAGATATCCGTCAGAAAGACTCCATTATACAACAGATAAAATTACGTAAATTTAAAATATGTTACCCATTGGTCGACTGCTGGTGGTGTTGTTGTGGATTGGCAAGACAGCCAAGCCACTATGAGGAAGCCAAAAGGCACGCGTTTAAGCTCACGCAGGCTGGCGTGAGGTCTGGAACAGGACAAGGAAATTATACTATCTTCTGGAATACTTAACTTTAATCCATAATTGGTGAACATAGCTCTTGACGGTAAATGTTTTACAGTATCAATAGTAACTGGTAATGGCGCCTTGCTAGGTCGTAGCAAATGACGTAGCTGAAGGCTATGCTAACTATCGTCTCGGCAAATGAGAGCGTATTTTGTCAGTGAACCATCGCTAGCAAAGTCGGCTGTACAACTGGGGCGAGTGCTAGGAAGTCTCTCTACACCTGCCGTATGGCGGCGCTCGGTCTGCAATCACTGATAGTGGCGACACGCGGGTCCGACGTATACTAACGGACTGTGGCCGATTTAAAGGCTACCACCTAGCAAGTGTGGTGTCTGGCGGTGACAGCACAGGTGTCACTCTTGTCTATATTACGGCAGGAAACTATGCGAGACTAACCCTTCGTATGGGCTTAAATAGCGTGCTGAGATCACGGCAACACCCCCAGCGGCGATCAACGGCATTTAGTGCAGTTTATTATATGCAATTACTAGTCACCTTGGTTTAACATAAATTTAAGTGACAGTAATTAACAGAAAACGGAACAATTACATTAAAAAAGTTACATTTATAGTGTTAATTATAAAATAATGTCAAATGTTCCGTAGTCAACTAGTAAAATTCGTAAAAGTATATTACATTGTGTTCCATAATATAAAGTAAAACAATTTGTGACACACAAAAACTGGTGTCATCTTGTATTATAATATATCTCAAAAATGGTTCAAATGGCTCTGAGCATTATGGGACTCAACATCTTAGGTCATAAGTCCCCTAGAACTTAGAACTACTTAAACCTAACTAACCTAAGGACATCACACAGGCCCATGCCCGAGGCAGGATTCGAACCTGCGACCGTAGCAGTCCCGCGGTTCCGGACTGCAGCGCCAGAACCGCACGGCCACCGCGGCCGGCTATAATATATCTATTCGTACATTTACGTAGATAACATTTAAGTCAGTTTACTAAAAAGTCTAATATAGAAGGAGTACAAAGCCCTCTACTCTTTGTGGTATATCAGGCGCCCTCTCGTCTGTCTAGCGACGACGCCGTCGTCATGGTAGCAGCTGGTGTGTTCGTATGGTGTTATCTTTGCCCTGGTTGGTTGGCGTTCGGAAGAATCTGTAGAGAGGGAGAAAATGATTCGCCTTCTGCAGTACGAGGGAGGGGAGCCGAGTCTTGCTGGGAAACCAGCGGTGGAGAGGAAGTGGTTTTCCGTTTTTGACCGCCCGCGTGTGACGGTCGCTCGGTATCAGCTTTTGTTGGTACAGACGGACTTGCTGTCTTTGCTCTCAGGAGAGTTTATAGCTAGAACAGTTAGGCACTGTACTGTTGCGAACCTATACGATTCTGAACTTCACCTCGGGGTTGGAAGTCGTCGTTGAGTACGCAGTGTTCGGTGATTGAGAACACTTCTTCTGCCTATACTTACGTTGAGACGTTATTTGAACTCCACACTTGTGGCTGGGAGTTCGCATTTCTCGTCTGTAGAACACAGAGAGGAGAAAACAGTATTAGACTGTATTAGTCAGAGGACCGCCTTATGCCGTCCTAGTGTTTGAAAAAGTTTTATTTTGTGGCTGGGGTCGTGTATGAGAACCATCGCTCCGACAAACAGAACGCAGTACATATGGTGATATCGCAAATTTCTTCGGCTTATTAGGGCTATAGTGGCCGAGCGGTTCTAGGCGCTACAGTCTGGAACCGCGTGACCGCTGCGTTCGCAGGTTCGAATACTGCCTCGGTCATGGATGTGTGTGATGTCTTTAGGTTAGTTAGGTTTAAGTAGTTCTAAGTTCTAGGGGACTTATGACCACAGCAGTTGAGTCCCATAGTGCTCAGAGCCATATTAGGGCTATAAAAGCTAAACAGCTCTGAACACACTAGTTTATTTCCACTGACGTTCCACACTACCGTAGATCATCTCTGAAAGTAGGGTCTTCTAGTGTTTGGTACGTAGATGATGTCAGTCATTTCGTCTTATTTATGTTCTATCGCGTGGCCATAAAAATTTCCTCTTATTTATGTTCTATCGCGTGGCCATAAAAAGTGGCAGAGTTGGCCAATTGATCAGCAATTTTTAGTCAGTAAATATAGACAGTTGTAAAATAAAGGGTTGTTTTTTAATCTACAATAAATGTATAATTTAGTAGTATTAGATGCCATAATCATTCATTTATGTTGAGGTTGTAATTTATATGTTAAAGAGCTTCAGGGGGTAGACAGTCAGGGCCAAATCATCATCAGCGTTCAGTATATTCCGTTGCGCACATGCATTTTACACCCGCCTAGTGCAGCATCTTGGAGACTAAATGAAAATATGTAAACGCAAATAGAAACAGTGAACTGCAAATAAAATATGACAGTCGACAAATAAGCCTACAGCACGCGCGAACCTAATAATTGTATAATCATCCTAACTGCCAGCTTGTTCATGGGGATTACGATCAGAACAACACCGGTTAGTACGTGGTAAGTAATACTAAAGGTCGCGACCCCGTAGTAGCACTACATGCAATACTTAAAATCATTACAATCAACGACTTTGAATATCCAGTGCTTCAGGTGCCTCCTATACGATAGAATAGAAAATACAGAGTGAGCATAATGTCTTCACTATAAACTATAGACGCAAGTAAATAATAGATTTCAGCTATCAAAATCGTCCTTTTTAAATTTTATTGGCAGATCTAGATTTCAGTTAGAAACTAGCCATTCTCAATGCTAAGAATGTTGTGAATTGGCAGGAGCCAATTCACGGAGTTTGGAGGAAGCCGAAAGGCACGCGATTAAGCGCACGCAGGCTGGCGTGAGGTCTGGAACAGGTCGGAGAAATAAGACTAGCAAAACAAGAGTAACTGGTAGAATACTTAACTTTAATCCAGAATTGGTGAACATCTCTCGTTACTGTATAGGCTTCACAATATTAATTATCAAATGCTATGGCGCCTTGCTAGGTCGTAGCAAATGACGTAGCTGAAGGCTATGCTAACTATCGTCTCTGCAAATGAGAGCATATTTGTCAATGTAGCTTCGCTAGCAAGTCGGCTGTACAACTGGGGCGAGAGCTAGTACGTCTCACTACACCTGCCGTGTGGCGGCGCTCGGTCTGCCATCACTGACAGTGGCGACACGCGGGTCCGTCGTATACTAGCGGACCGCGGCCGATTTAAAAGCTACCACCTAGCAAGTGTGGTGTCTGGCGGTGTCACCACAAAGAATACAAGATGTGCATAGTTAGATGATGTCATAAAAAGTATCAGTTAATGGCCTAACTCATATGGTTTGTATATTACATACCACTATCATAGTATTCAATGAACTGTGGACGAAGCCCGACCAACAGGCATTACATGCATTGATCAAAAATGATAGTGGTATGTAATATACAAACCATATGAGTTAAGCCATTAACTGCTGCTTTTTATGACATCATCTAACTATGTACCTCTAGTATTCTTACCATTGACAATGGCTAGTTTCTAGCTGATATCTAGATCTGACAGAAAAATTTAAAAAGGACGACTGATAGCTGAAATATATTATTTACAAGTCAGTATAACAGTCGCTGAGTGCAACAGCCTTCTGAATGGAAGGTAACCTGTTATAGACACAAGTTTTCCAGCGGGAACGCCCACTACGTGTACGTCGCCAAATCGGCTCGCACATAAATCTCTGGGACAGGGGTCCGGATCCCCAGAGGTAATCGTCTCCCAGATAAACCGCCGCAGCGCCTTTTCACAGTCCAGCAAAGCTCTCACGCCCCCTGCTTCTTGTAAAGGCATCGCTGATTTATTCTGGAAGCTGACTACGAGAACTTCTGTACAAGATCACAGGCATGCACCACGAACATTTTTCAACTGTAATAGAAAATACAGACTGAGCATAATGTCTTTCACTGACTAAAACAATTTATTTCTAAGTAAGAGCCGGCCGGATTGGCCGAGCGGTTCTAGACGCTTCAGTCTGCAACCGTTTTTCAACTGTAATAGAAAATACAGAGTGAGCATAATGTCTTTCACTGATTAAAACAATTTATTTCTAAGTAATAGCCGGCCGGAATGGCCGAGCGGTTCTAGACGCTTCAGTCTGCAACCGCGCGACTGCTACGGTCGCAGATTCGAATCCTTCCTCGGGCATGGATGTGTGTGATGTCCTTAGGTTAGTTCGGTTTAAGTAGTTCTAAGTTCCAGGGGACTGATGACCTCAGATGTTAAATCCCATAGTGCTCAGAGCCATTTGAACCATCTAAGTAACTATGCTAGATAGAGCTATGCGGTTTGTTGTAAAGGGTAACTTAACTCAAAGATTTTTATGCATAGACTTCTACATGTGGTCCGGCAGCATCCGATTTGTTTTTTTCTGCCTCTCTCGTGTTACAGGCAGCTTAATTTAGGACCGCTGCTGTTACATTGGCCTCTAATGCAAGAAAAAGTGCAGAATGTTTTGTGGTTTCTAGAACACGATCGCCTATTACAGGTCAGCGACAGTTTCGAAGTGCATGTGGGCGAGATCCGCCAGATGCGAAGAGCATCAGAGGGTGGTATGAAGAGTCTAACGGCAGATGTAGGACAAAATCACAAAAATATTCGATTTTTTTTATTGTGTAATTAAACTGATTCTTTAAGACTAACATCGCAAAGTTTCATAATATCGCTAGAAATATGTTTTAAAAAAGTTTGTTTCTGCGTCTGCGCCAGCCACACCCCCTCTTTCTATGCTGTGATCCACAGTTTCTCTGCGCTAGAAATATTTTGTGCGTTAATTTTTCGTTTACCCAACTGTAGATAAGTCTAGAAGGTTGCTTGTTCCTTTCTTTACAAGGTGTTTTTTTTAATAGTGCGTGTTATAAAGTTATTTCAGTTTTCAGTTCTGCATATATCAACCTGTTTTGCTCGAAATGCGTCGTAACAGTTGTCGGATATTCAAAAAAGAAAATGGTACAGGAAATTTCAGTAACAGTGTTGCCGATGCTGCTCCTAAGTGTGAAGAACAGTTTTCGACAAAATCTCTGAGTACATCGAAGAAGAAAATGAATGAACTAATTGATGGTGATGTGTACAGTGCCAAAGACAAGTTTTCAGTGGTTTTAGGTTATTTGACATAGAAATACTTGGCCATATGATTAATCTTTCATTTGCTTGTGGTAGTTGTGTGTACATGGGAAAACGCAATACAAAGGCGAGCTACAATAATCACCTTATTAGATGCCTTGTCCAAAAACAGTTTTTGTGTCCTCAATTGCTTTGAAGATAGCTGCATCTGATGCCTGTCTAGTGTTCAGAAGTGGAAATGAAGGCAGGATTAAGTGCCTGCAAAGACTAGGCTAACATGCAGATACATTCGCACTGAAGATATCGGTGAAGCACGGTTGGACAAAGGCAGCAGAGGAAAAAAATGCAAAAGTTGGCTAGGCAAAGAAGGCAGGAGAAGAGATTACTCCAGGAAGACGAGGAAAGGAATGAAGATATTGGATATGGACAGCATTAGGTAATAGAGGTACAGCAATACTGTCAAAAATGTCCGACCGGATAGCTGAGTGGTCAGCGTGACGGATTGCTGTCCTAAGGGCCCGGGTTCGATTCCCGGCTGGGTCGGAGAGTTTCTCCGCTCAGGGACTGGGTGTTGTGTTGTCTTCATCATCTTTTCATCCACATCAAGAAGATACATTCGCACTGAAGATACTCAGAAGCATCGGTGAAGCATGGCTGGACAAAGGCAGCAGAGGAAAAAAATGCAAAACTTGGCTAGGCAAAGAAGGCAGGAGAAGAGATTACTCCAGGAAGACGAGGAAAGGAATGAAGATATTGGATATGGACAGCATTAGGTAATAGAGGTACAGCAATATTGTCAAAAATGTCCGACCGGATAGCTGAGTAGTCAGCGTGACTGATTGCCGTCCTAAGGGCCCGGGTTCGATTCCCGGCTGGGTCGGAAAGTTTCTCCGCTCAGGGACTGGGTGTTGTGTTGTCTTCATCATCATTTCATCCACATCAAGAAGATACATTCGCACTGAAGATACTCAGAAGCATCGGTGAAGCACGGCTGGACAAAGGCAGCAGAGAAAAAAATTGCAAAAGTTGGCTAGGCAAAGAAGGCAGGAGAAGAGATTACTCCAGGAAGATGAGGAAAGGAATGAAGATATTGTATATGGACAGCATTAGGTAATAGAGGTACAGGAATATTGTCAAAAATGTCTGACCGGATAGCTGAGTAGTCAGCGTGACGGATTGCCGTCCTAAGGGCCCGGGTTCGATTCCCGGCTGGGTCGGAGAGTTTCTCCGCTCAGGGACTGGGTGTTGTGTTGTCTTCATCATCTTTTCATCCACATCAAGAAGATACATACGCACTGAAGATACTCAGAAGCATCGGTGAAGCACGGCTGGACAAAAGCAGCAGAGGAAAAAAATGCAAAAGTTGGCTAAGCAAAGAAGGCAGGAGAAGAGATTACTCCAGGAAGACGAGGAAAGGAATGAAGATATTGGATATGGACAGCATTAGGTAATAGAGGTACAGGAATATTGTCAAAAGTGTCCGACCAGATAGCTGAGTAGTCAGCGTGACGGATTGCCGTCCTAAGGGCCCGGGTTCGATTCCCGGCTGGGTCGGAGAGTTTCTCCGCTCAGGGACTGGGTGTTGTGTTGTCTTCATCATCATTTCATCCACATCAAGAAGATACATTCGCACTGAAGATACTCAGAAGCGTCGGTGAAGCACGGCTGGACAAATGCAGCAGAGGAAAAAAATGCAAAAGTTGGCTAAGCAAAGAAGGCAGGAGAAGAGATTACTCCAGGAAGACGAGGAAAGGAATGAAGATATTGGATATGGACAGCATTAGGTAATAGAGGTACAGCAATATTGTCAAAAGTGTCCGACCAGATAGCTGAGTAGTCAGCGTGACGGATTGCCGTCCTAAGGGCCCGGGTTCGATTCCCGGCTGGGTCGGAGAGTTTCTCCGCTCAGGGACTGGGTGTTGTGTTGTCTTCATCATCTTTTCATCCACATCGAGAAGATACATTCGCACTGAAGATACTCAGAAGCGTCGGTGAAGCATGGCTGGACAAATGCAGCAGAGGAAAAAAATGCAAAAGTTGGCTAGGCAAAGAAGGCAGGAGAAGAGATTACTCCAGGAAGACGAGGAAAGGAATGAAGATATTGGATATGGACAGCATTAGGTAATAGAGGTACAGGAATATTGTCAAAAGTGTCCGACCAGATAGCTGAGTAGTCAGCGTGACGGATTGCCGTCCTAAGGGCCCGGGTTCAATTCCCGGCTGGGTCGGAGAGTTTCTCCGCTCAGGGACTGGGTGTTGTGTTGTCTTCATCATCTTTTCATCCACATCAAGAAGATACATACGCACTGAAGATACTCAGAAGCATCGGTGAAGCACGGCTGGACAAAAGCAGCAGAGGAAAAAAATGCAAAAGTTGGCTAAGCAAAGAAGGCAGGAGAAAAGATTACTCCAGGAAGACGAGGAAAGGAATGAAGATATTGGATATGGACAGCATTAGGTAATAGAGGTACAGCAATATTGTCCAAAGTGTCCGACCAGATAGCTGAGTAGTCAGCGTGACGGATTGCCGTCCTAAGGGCCCGGGTTCGATTCCCGGCTGGGTCGGAGAGTTTCTCCGCTCAGGGACTGGGTGTTGTGTTGTCTTCATCATCATTTCATCCACATCAAGAAGATACATTCGCACTGAAGATGCTCAGAAGCGTCGGTGAAGCATGGCTGGACAAATGCAGCAGAGGAAAAAAATGCAAAAGTTGGCTAGGCAAAGAAGGCAGGAGAAGAGATTACTCCAGGAAGACGAGGAAAGGAATGAAGATATTGGATATGGACAGCATTAGGTAATAGAGGTACAGGAATATTGTCAAAAGTGTCTGACCAGATAGCTGAGTAGTCAGCGTGACGGATTGCCGTCCTAAGGGCCCGGGTTCAATTCCCGGCTGGGTCGGAGAGTTTCTCCGCTCAGGGACTGGGTGTTGTGTTGTCTTCATCATCTTTTCATCCACATCAAGAAGATACATACGCACTGAAGATACTCAGAAGCATCGGTGAAGCACGGCTGGACAAAAGCAGCAGAGGAAAAAAATGCAAAAGTTGGCTAAGCAAAGAAGGCAGGAGAAGAGATTACTCCAGGAAGACGAGGAAAGGAATGAAGATATTGGATATGGACAGCATTAGGTAATAGAGGTACAGGAATATTGTCAAAAGTGTCCGACCAGATAGCTGAGTAGTCAGCGTGACGGATTGCCGTCCTAAGGGCCCGGGTTCAATTCCCGGCTGGGTCGGAGAGTTTCTCCGCTCAGGGACTGGGTGTTGTGTTGTCTTCATCATCTTTTCAACCACATCAAGAAGATACATACGCACTGAAGATACTCAGAAGCATCGGTGAAGCACGGCTGGACAAAAGCAGCAGAGGAAAAAAATGCAAAAGTTGGCTAAGCAAAGAAGGCAGGAGAAGAGATTACTCCAGGAAGACGAGGAAAGGAATGAAGATATTGGATATGGACAGCATTAGGTAATAGAGGTACAGGAATATTGTCAAAAGTGTCCGACCAGATAGCTGAGTAGTCAGCGTGACGGATTGCCGTCCTAAGGGCCCGGGTTCGATTCCCGGCTGGGTCGGAGAGTTTCTCCGCTCAGGGACTGGGTGTTGTGTTGTCTTCATCATCTTTTCATCCACATCAAGAAGATACATACGCACTGAAGATACTCAGAAGCATCGGTGAAGCACGGCTGGACAAAAGCAGCAGAGGAAAAAAATGCAAAAGTTGGCTAAGCAAAGAAGGCAGGAGAAGAGATTACTCCAGGAAGACGAGGAAAGGAATGAAGATATTGGATATGGACAGCATTAGGTAATAGAGGTACAGCAATATTGTCAAAAGTGTCCGACCAGATAGCTGAGTAGTCAGCGTGACGGATTGCCGTCCTAAGGGCCCGGGTTCAATTCCCGGCTGGGTCGGAGAGTTTCTCCGCTCAGGGACTGGGTGTTGTGTTGTCTTCATCATCTTTTCATCCACATCAAGAAGATACATACGCACTGAAGATACTCAGAAGCATCGGTGAAGCACGGCTGGACAAAAGCAGCAGAGGAAAAAAATGCAAAAGTTGGCTAAGCAAAGAAGGCAGGAGAAGAGATTACTCCAGGAAGACGAGGAAAGGAATGAAGATATTGGATATGGACAGCATTAGGTAATAGAGGTACAGGAATATTGTCAAAAGTGTCCGACCAGATAGCTGAGTAGTCAGCGTGACGGATTGCCGTCCTAAGGGCCCGGGTTCGATTCCCGGCTGGGTCGGAGAGTTTCTCCGCTCAGGGACTGGGTGTTGTGTTGTCTTCATCATCATTTCATCCACATCAAGAAGATACATTCGCACTGAAGATACTCAGAAGCGTCGGTGAAGCATGGCTGGACAAATGCAGCAGAGGAAAAAAATGCAAAAGTTGGCTAGGCAAAGAAGGCAGGAGAAGAGATTACTCCAGGAAGACGAGGAAAGGAATGAAGATATTGGATATGGACAGCATTAGGTAATAGAGGTACAGGAATATTGTCAAAAGTGTCCGACCAGATAGCTGAGTAGTCAGCGTGACGGATTGCCGTCCTAAGGGCCCGGGTTCGATTCCCGGCTGGGTCGGAGAGTTTCTCCACTCAGGGACTGGGTGTTGTGTTGTCTTCATCATCTTTTCATCCACATCAAGAAGATACATACGCACTGAAGATACTCAGAAGCATCGGTGAAGCACGGCTGGACAAAAGCAGCAGAGGAAAAAAATGCAAAAGTTGGCTAAGCAAAGAAGGCAGGAGAAGAGATTACTCCAGGAAGACGAGGAAAGGAATGAAGATATTGGATATGGACAGCATTAGGTAATAGAGGTACAGCAATATTGTCAAAAGTGTCCGACCAGATAGCTGAGTAGTCAGCGTGACGGATTGCCGTCCTAAGGGCCCGGGTTCGATTCCCGGCTGGGTCGGAGAGTTTCTCCGCTCAGGGACTGGGTGTTGTGTTGTCTTCATCATCATTTCATCCACATCAAGAAGATACATTCGCACTGAAGATACTCAGAAGCGTCGGTGAAGCATGGCTGGACAAATGCAGCAGAGGAAAAAAATGCAAAAGTTGGCTAGGCAAAGAAGGCAGGAGAAGAGATTACTCCAGGAAGACGAGGAAAGGAAAGAAGATATTGGATATGGACAGCATTAGGTAATAGAGGTACAGGAATATTGTCAAAAGTGTCTGACCGGATAGCTGAGTAGTCAGCGTGACGGATTGCCGTCCTAAGGGCCCGGGTTCGATTCCCGGCTGGGTCGGAGAGTTTCTCCGCTCAGGGACTGGGTGTTGTGTTGTCTTCATCATCTTTTCATCCACATCAAGAAGATACATACGCACTGAAGATACTCAGAAGCATCGGTGAAGCACGGCTGGACAAAAGCAGCAGAGGAAAAAAATGCAAAAGTTGGCTAAGCAAAGAAGGCAGGAGAAGAGATTACTCCAGGAAGACGAGGAAAGGAATGAAGATATTGGATATGGACAGCATTAGGTAATAGAGGTACAGGAATATTGTCAAAAGTGTCCGACCAGATAGCTGAGTAGTCAGCGTGACGGATTGCCGTCCTAAGGGCCCGGGTTCGATTCCCGGCTGGGTCGGAGAGTTTCTCCGCTCAGGGACTGGGTGTTGTGTTGTCTTCATCATCATTTCATCCACATCAAGAAGATACATTCGCACTGAAGATACTCAGAAGCGTCGGTGAAGCATGGCTGGACAAATGCAGCAGAGGAAAAAAATGCAAAAGTTGGCTAGGCAAAGAAGGCAGGAGAAGAGATTACTCCAGGAAGACGAGGAAAGGAATGAAGATATTGGATATGGACAGCATTAGGTAATAGAGGTACAGGAATATTGTCAAAAGTGTCTGACCGGATAGCTGAGTAGTCAGCGTGACGGATTGCCGTCCTAAGGGCCCGGGTTCGATTCCCGGCTGGGTCGGAGAGTTTCTCCGCTCAGGGACTGGGTGTTGTGTTGTCTTCATCATCTTTTCATCCACATCAAGAAGATACATACGCACTGAAGATACTCAGAAGCATCGGTGAAGCACGGCTGGACAAAAGCAGCAGAGGAAAAAAATGCAAAAGTTGGCTAAGCAAAGAAGGCAGGAGAAGAGATTACTCCAGGAAGACGAGGAAAGGAATAAAGATAATGGATATGGACAGCATTAGGTAATAGAGGTACAGCAATATTGTCAAAAGTGTCCGACCAGATAGCTGAGTAGTCAGCGTGACGGATTGCCGTCCTAAGGGCCCGGGTTCGATTCCCGGCTGGGTCGGAGAGTTTCTCCGCTCAGGGACTGGGTGTTGTGTTGTCTTCATCATCTTTTCATCCACATCAAGAAGATACATACGCACTGAAGATACTCAGAAGCATCGGTGAAGCACGGCTGGACAAAAGCAGCAGAGGAAAAAAATGCAAAAGTTGGCTAAGCAAAGAAGGCAGGAGAAGAGATTACTCCAGGAAGACGAGGAAAGGAATGAAGATATTGGATATGGACAGCATTAGGTAATAGAGGTACAGCAATATTGTCAAAAGTGTCCGACCAGATAGCTGAGTAGTCAGCGTGACGGATTGCCGTCCTAAGGGCCCGGGTTCGATTCCCGGCTGGGTCGGAGAGTTTCTCCGCTCAGGGACTGGGTGTTGTGTTGTCTTCATCATCATTTCATCCACATCAAGAAGATACTTTCGCACTGAAGATACTCAGAAGCGTCGGTGAAGCATGGCTGGACAAATGCAGCAGAGGAAAAAAATGCAAAAGTTGGCTAGGCAAAGAAGGCAGGAGAAGAGATTACTCCAGGAAGACGAGGAAAGGAATGAAGATATTGGATATGGACAGCATTAGGTAATAGAGTTACAGCAATATTGTCAAAAATGTCTGACCGGATAGCTGAGTAGTCAGCGTGACGGATTGCCGTCCTAAGGGCCCGGGTTCGATTCCCGGCTGGGTCGGAGAGTTTCTCCGCTCAGGGACTGGGTGTTGTGTTGTCTTCATCATCTTTTCATCCACATCAAGAAGATACATTCGCACTGAAGATACTCAGAAGCATCGGTGAAGCACGGCTGGACAAAAGCAGCAGAGGAAAAAAATGCAAAAGTTGGCTAAGCAAAGAAGGCAGGAGAAGAGATTACTCCAGGAAGACGAGGAAAGGAATGAAGATATTGGATATGGACAGCATTAGGTAATAGAGGTACAGCAATATTGTCAAAAACGTCTGACCGGATAGCTGAGTAGTCAGCGTGACGGATTGCCGTCCTAAGGGCCCGGGTTCGATTCCCGGCTGGGTCGGAGAGTTTCTCCGCTCAGGGACTGGGTGTTGTGTTGTCTTCATCATCATTTCATCCACATCAAGAAGATACATTCGCACTGAAGATACTCAGAAGCATCGGTGAAGCACTGCTGGACAAAGGCAGCAGAGGAAAAAAATGCAAAAGTGGGCTAGGCAAAGAAGGCAGGAGAAGAGTTTATTCCAGGAAGGCGAAGAAAGGAATGAAGATATTGGATATGGACAGCATTAGGTAATAGAGGTACAGCAATATTGTCAAAAATGTCTGACCGGATAGCTGAGTAGTCAGCGTGACGGATTGCCGTCCTAAGGGCCCGGGTTCGATTCCCGGCTGGGTCGGAGAGTTTCTCCGCTCAGGGACTGGGTGTTGTGTTGTCTTCATCATCTTTTCATCCATATCAAGAAGATACATTCGCACTGAAGATACTCAGAAGCATCGGTGAAGCACGGCTGGACAAAAGCAGCAGAGGAAAAAAATGCAAAAGTTGGCTAAGCAAAGAAGGCAGGAGAAGAGATTACTCCAGGAAGACGAGGAAAGGAATGAAGATATTGGATATGGACAGCATTAGGTAATAGAGGTACAGCAATATTGTCAAAAATGTCCGACCGGATAGCTGAGTGGTCAGTGTGACGGATTGCTGTCCTAAGGGCCCGGGTTCGAATCCCGGCTGGGTCGGAGAGTTTCTCCGCTCAGGGACTGGGTGTTGTGTTGTCTTCATCATCTTTTCATCCACATCAAGAAGATACATTCGCACTGAAGATACTCAGAAGCATCGGTGAAGCATGGCTGGACAAAGGCAGCAGAGGAAAAAAATGCAAAAGTTGACTAGGGAAAGAAGGCAGGAGAAGAGATTACTCCAAGAAGACGAGGAAAGGAATGAAGATATTGGATATGGACAGCATTAGGTAATAGAGGTACAGCAATATTGTCAAAAATGTCTGACCGGATAGCTGAGTAGTCAGCGTGACGGATTGCCGTCCTAAGGGCCCGGGTTCGATTCCCGGCTGGGTCGGAGAGTTTCTCCGCTCAGGGACTGGGTGTTGTGTTGTCTTCATCATCTTTTCATCCATATCAAGAAGATACATTCGCACTGAAGATACTCAGAAGCATCGGTGAAGCACGGCTGGACAAAAGCAGCAGAGGAAAAAAATGCAAAAGTTGGCTAAGCAAAGAAGGCAGGAGAAGAGATTACTCCAGGAAGACGAGGAAAGGAATGAAGATATTGGATATGGACAGCATTAGGTAATAGAGGTACAGCAATATTGTCAAAAATGTCCGACCGGATAGCTGAGTGGTCAGTGTGACGGATTGCTGTCCTAAGGGCCCGGGTTCGAATCCCGGCTGGGTCGGAGAGTTTCTCCGCTCAGGGACTGGGTGTTGTGTTGTCTTCATCATCTTTTCATCCACATCAAGAAGATACATTCGCACTGAAGATACTCAGAAGCATCGGTGAAGCATGGCTGGACAAAGGCAGCAGAGGAAAAAAATGCAAAAGTTGACTAGGGAAAGAAGGCAGGAGAAGAGATTACTCCAAGAAGACGAGGAAAGGAATGAAGATATTGGATATGGACAGCATTAGGTAATAGAGGTACAGCAATATTGTCAAAAATGTCTGACCGGATAGCTGAGTAGTCAGCGTGACGGATTGCCGTCCTAAGGGCCCAGGTTCGATTCCCGGCTGGGTCGGAGAGTTTCTCCGCTCAGGGACTGGGTGTTGTGTTGTCTTCATCATCTTTTCATCCACATCAAGAAGATACATTCGCACTGAAAATGTCTGACCGGATAGCTGAGTAGTCAGCGTGACGGATTGCCGTCCTAAGGGCCCAGGTTCGATTCCCGGCTGGGTCGGAGAGTTTCTCCGCTCAGGGACTGGGTGTTGTGTTGTCTTCATCATCTTTTCATCCACATCAAGAAGATACATTCGCACTGAAGATACTCAGAAGCATCGGTGAAGCACGGCTGGACAAAAGCAGCAGAGGAAAAAAATGCAAAAGTTGGCTAAGCAAAGAAGGCAGGAGAAGAGATTACTCCAGGAAGACGAGGAAAGGAATGAAGATATTGGATATGGACAGCATTAGGTAATAGAGGTACAGCAATATTGTCAAAAGTGTCCGACCAGATAGCTGAGTAGTCAGCGTGACGGATTGCCGTCCTAAGGGCCCGGGTTCGATTCCCGGCTGGGTCTTAGAGTTTCTCCGCTCAGGGACTGGGTGTTGTGTTGTCTTCATCATCATTTCATCCACATCAAGAAGATACATTCGCACTGAAGATACTCAGAAGCGTCGGTGAAGCACGGCTGGACAAATGCAGCAGAGGAAAAAAATGCAAAAGTTGGCTAAGCAAAGAAGGCAGGAGAAGAGATTACTCCAGGAAGACGAGGAAAGGAATGAAGATATTGGATATGGACAGCATTAGGTAATAGAGGTACAGCAATATTGTCAAAAATGTCTGACCGGATAGCTGAGTAGTCAGCGTGACGGATTGCCGTCCTAAGGGCCCGGGTTCGATTCCCGGCTGGGTCGGAGAGTTTCTCCGCTTAGGGACTGGGTGTTGTGTTGTCTTCATCATCTTTTCATCCACATCAAGAAGATACATACGCACTGAAGATACTCAGAAGCGTCGGTGAAGCACGGCTGGACAAAAGCAGCAGAGGAAAAAAATGCAAAAGTTGGCTAAGCAAAGAAGGCAGGAGAAGAGATTACTCCAGGAAGACGAGGAAAGGAATGAAGATATTGGATATGGACAGCATTAGGTAATAGAGGTACAGCAATATTGTCAAAAGTGTCCGACCAGATAGCTGAGTAGTCAGCGTGACGGATTGCCGTCCTAAGGGCCCGGGTTCGATTCCCGGCTGGGTCGGAGAGTTTCTCCGCTCAGGGACTGGGTGTTGTGTTGTCTTCATCATCTTTTCATCCACATCAAGAAGATACATTCGCACTGAAGATACTCAGAAGCGTCGGTGAAGCATGGCTGGACAAATGCAGCAGAGGAAAAAAATGCAAAAGTTGGCTAGGCAAAGAAGGCAGGAGAAGAGATTACTCCAGGAAGACGAGGAAAGGAATGAAGATATTGGATATGGACAGCATTAGGTAATAGAGGTACAGGAATATTGTCAAAAGTGTCCGACCAGATAGCTGAGTAGTCAGCGTGACGGATTGCCGTCCTAAGGGCCCGGGTTCAATTTCCGGCTGGGTCGGAGAGTTTCTCCGCTCAGGGACTGGGTGTTGTGTTGTCTTCATCATCTTTTCATCCACATCAAGAAGATACATACGCACTGAAGATACTCAGAAGCATCGGTGAAGCACGGCTGGACAAAAGCAGCAGAGGAAAAAAATGCAAAAGTTGGCTAAGCAAAGAAGGCAGGAGAAGAGATTACTCCAGGAAGACGAGGAAAGGAATGAAGATATTGGATATGGACAGCATTAGGTAATAGAGGTACAGCAATATTGTCAAAAGTGTCCGACCAGATAGCTGAGTAGTCAGCGTGACGGATTGCCGTCCTAAGGGCCCGGGTTCGATTCCCGGCTGGGTCGGAGAGTTTCTCCGCTCAGGGACTGGGTGTTGTGTTGTCTTCATCATCATTTCATCCACATCAAGAAGATACATTCGCACTGAAGATACTCAGAAGCGTCGATGAAGCATGGCTGGACAAATGCAGCAGAGGAAAAAAATGCAAAGGTTGGCTAGGCAAAGAAGGCAGGAGAATAGATTACTCCAGGAAGACGAGGAAAGGAATGAAGATATTGGTTATGGACAGCATTAGGTAATAGAGGTACAGGAATATTGTCAAAAGTGTCCGACCAGATAGCTGAGTAGTCAGCGTGACGGATTGCCGTCCTAAGGGCCCGGGTTCAATTCCCGGCTGGGTCGGAGAGTTTCTCCGCTCAGGGACTGGGTGTTGTGTTGTCTTCATCATCTTTTCATCCACATCAAGAAGATACATACGCACTGAAGATACTCAGAAGCGTCGGTGAAGCATGGCTGGACAAATGCAGCAGAGGAAAAAAATGCAAAAGTTGGCTAGGCAAAGAAGGCAGGAGAAGAGATTACTCCAGGAAGACGAGGAAAGGAATGAAGATATTGGATATGGACAGCATTAGGTAATAGAGGTACAGGAATATTGTCAAAAGTGTCCGACCAGATAGCTGAGTAGTCAGCGTGACGGATTGCCGTCCTAAGGGCCCGGGTTCAATTCCCGGCTGGGTCGGAGAGTTTCTCCGCTCAGGGACTGGGTGTTGTGTTGTCTTCATCATCTTTTCATCCACATCAAGAAGATACATACGCACTGAAGATACTCAGAAGCATCGGTGAAGCACGGCTGGACAAAAGCAGCAGAGGAAAAAAATGCAAAAGTTGGCTAAGCAAAGAAGGCAGGAGAAGAGATTACTCCAGGAAGACGAGGAAAGGAATGAAGATATTGGATATGGACAGCATTAGGTAATAGAGGTACAGGAATATTGTCAAAAGTGTCCGACCAGATAGCTGAGTAGTCAGCGTGACGGATTGCCGTCCTAAGGGCCCGGGTTCAATTCCCGGCTGGGTCGGAGAGTTTCTCCGCTCAGGGACTGGGTGTTGTGTTGTCTTCATCATCTTTTCATCCACATCAAGAAGATACATACGCACTGAAGATACTCAGAAGCATCGGTGAAGCACGGCTGGACAAAAGCAGCAGAGGAAAAAAATGCAAAAGTTGGCTAAGCAAAGAAGGCAGGAGAAGAGATTACTCCAGGAAGACGAGGAAAGGAATGAAGATATTGGATATGGACAGCATTAGGTAATAGAGGTACAGCAATATTGTCAAAAGTGTCCGACCAGATAGCTGAGTAGTCAGCGTGACGGATTGCTGTCCTAAGGGCCCGGGTTCGATTCCCGGCTGGGTCGGAGAGTTTCTCCGCTCAGGGACTGGGTGTTGTGTTGTCTTCATCATCATTTCATCCACATCAAGAAGATACATTCGCACTGAAGATACTCAGAAGCGTCGGTGAAGCATGGCTGGACAAATGCAGCAGAGGAAAAAAATGCAAAAGTTGGCTAGGCAAAGAAGGCAGGAGAAGAGATTACTCCAGGAAGACGAGGAAAGGAATGAAGATATTGGATATGGACAGCATTAGGTAATAGAGGTACAGGAATATTGTCAAAAGTGTCTGACCGGATAGCTGAGTAGTCAGCGTGACGGTTTGCCGTCCTAAGGGCCCGGGTTCGATTCCCGGCTGGGTCGGAGAGTTTCTCCGCTCAGGGACTGGGTGTTGTGTTGTCTTCATCATCTTTTCATCCACATCAAGAAGATACATTCGCACTGAAGATACTCAGAAGCATCGGTGAAGCACGGCTGGACAAAAGCAGCAGAGGAAAAAAATGCAAAAGTTGGCTAAGCAAAGAAGGCAGGAGAAGAGATTACTCCAGGAAGACGAGGAAAGGAATGAAGATATTGGATATGGACAGCATTAGGTAATAGAGGTACAGCAATATTGTCAAAAACGTCTGACCGGATAGCTGAGTAGTCAGCGTGACGGATTGCCGTCCTAAGGGCCCGGGTTCGATTCCCGGCTGGGTCGGAGAGTTTCTCCGCTCAGGGACTGGGTGTTGTGTTGTCTTCATCATCATTTCATCCACATCAAGAAGATACATACGCACTGAAGATACTCAGAAGCATCGGTGAAGCACGGCTGGACAAAGGCAGCAGAGGAAAAAAATGCAAAAGTGGGCTAGGCAAAGAAGGCAGGAGAAGAGTTTATTCCAGGAAGACGAAGAAAGGAATGAAGATATTGGATATGGACAGCATTAGGTAATAGAGGTACAGGAATATTGTCAAAAGTGTCCGACCAGATAGCTGAGTAGTCAGCGTGACGGATTGCCGTCCTAAGGGCCCGGGTTCGATTCCCGGCTGGGTCGGAGAGTTTCTCCGCTCAGGGACTGGGTGTTGTGTTGTCTTCATCATCTTTTCATCCACATCAAGAAGATACATTCGCACTGAAGATACTCAGAAGCATCGGTGAAGCACGGCTGGACAAAAGCAGCAGAGGAAAAAAATGCAAAAGTTGGCTAAGCAAAGAAGGCAGGAGAAGAGATTACTCCAGGAAGACGAGGAAAGGAATGAAGATATTGGATATGGACAGCATTAGGTAATAGAGGTACAGGAATATTGTCAAAAGTGTCCGACCAGATAGCTGAGTAGTCAGCGTGACGGATTGCCGTCCTAAGGGCCCGGGTTCGATTCCCGGCTGGGTCGGAGAGTTTCTCCGCTCAGGGACTGGGTGTTGTGTTGTCTTCATCATCTTTTCATCCACATCAAGAAGATACATTCGCACTGAAGATACTCAGAAGCATCGGTGAAGCACGGCTGGACAAAAGCAGCAGAGGAAAAAAATGCAAAAGTTGGCTAAGGAAAGAAGGCAGGAGAAGAGATTACTCCAGGAAGACGAGGAAAGGAATGAAGATATTGGATATGGACAGCATTAGGTAATAGAGGTACAGCAATATTGTCAAAAATGTCCGACCGGATAGCTGAGTAGTAAGCGTGATGGATTGCCGTCCTAAGGGCCCAGGTTCGATTCCAGGCTGGGTCGGAGAGTTTCTCCGCTCAGGGACTGGGGGTTGTGTTGTCTTCATCATCATTTCATCCCCATCCGGCGCGCAAGTCGACCAGTGTGGCGTCGAATGTAATAAGACCTGCAACAAGGGGCCGGACCTGCCCCGTAAGGGGCCTCCCGTTCAATGACACCAAACGCTCATTTTCATTCCGTTGTCAAAAATTGAAATAAAAACTTCAAATGCGAATTGCTGTAAACTGACTTTGTTGAGTTCTAATGTACCTATTCTCAAGAACTATAAAAGCAAATAACCTGAAATTTTGCATAATTCTTAAGAATTACTTACTGTGCAGCACTGTTCCGTTACGTTTTCTCTGACAAAAGTTTTCATTTGAAAAATTTGAGAGAAATAGGGCAGTACCGAGTAACAGAAAACTGAAAAATTAATTTCAAAGCAACTATGATCTTAAAAATCTGTTCCACATGTTTTCTTAGTCTCTGATTCGGATGTAAACTGTGAAATTCCAGTTTTATTGCTCGGTGAGTTAACGAGAAAAGGTACATTATAGAAACAATGGTAAAAAAAGTTGAAATCCTTATAAAATGTATATCGATACGCATTTTCTATCATAAACGGTACAGAATATCAGCTATTATGTCGTACATAATAGTCTAAAGTTTTAGAAGTCTTTAACATAATGCAGTGCTTCAGCAACCGTGGGTTGTTCAGACAGTAAGAAATTCAGCCTTCAGTTGCAATGTAAAATTTTTTTAGTTTACCTAGGTTTCGACGCCAATAATGGTATCTTCTTCAGAAAAAAAATTGAATTACTTTGAGGGCCATACGTCGGCCATGTCACAGAATGAAACTAATACGGAATGCAGACGCATAACCATAAGATTACGTCTGTCTATACTAAAAACAATAAGAAAGACGTAGACGGAGCTGCGCCGGACTAGGAATAGGGGTCACACGTAAGCAACAAGGAAACTCAGGAGTTTATTCTGTATTATTTTTATTCTGTGAGATGGCCAACGTTTGGCCCTCAAAATAATTTAATTTTTTCCTGAAGAAGATACCATTACTGGCATCGAAACCTATGTAAACTAAAAAAAAATTTATATTGCAACTGAAGGCTGAATTTCTTACTGTCTAAAGTTTTACTGTTTTACTGTTAATTTTAAAGATATGTATGTCTAAGTCTGAGAAAGAATTCTTCCCTACATCTGTCGCCGGCCGGGGTGGCCGAGCGGTTCTAGGCGCTACAGTCTGGAACCGCGCGACCGCTACGGTCGCAGGTTCGAATCCTGCCGCGGGCATGGATGTGTGAGATGTCCTTAGGTTAGTTCGGTTTGAGTAGTTCTAAGTTCTAGGGGACTGATGACCTCAGATGTTAGGTCCCACAGTGCCTAGAGCCATCTTAACCATTTGAAACCTATAGAGTACTCCCTGTTGAAGTACAGTCATGAAATTTGACAAGAAGCAAGGTTTCGCAGAACAAATAAACGGGAAAATCCGAAAGATATTGATTTGTAATTGTATCACATGAAAAAAAAAATTGTTTTGTCATTTGTTACGCTACGTTTGCTCCATTCTAGTGGCTTTAACAACTCGATCTCTCTTTTACCTATGGTCTACATCAGACCTAAGCTTTTGAGGCATATTGTAATAGGTTTAAATATGATTGTCGGTCTTACTGTCGTATTTTATTGTTGTATCTCCACAAAAACCCTGCAGCAATGCCAGATGGTGTAGCAACTCAGTATTATAAACCGAGGGCACAACACAGATTTTGGACTGTCACGGAACAAACTATAAACGCCAAGAGTCACCGACCATCGCTCGAGCATCGTATGTATTCGACTCACGTATTGCATGTTTAAAAATGTGGATAATACTCAAAACGATGATACATTTTTGCACAGTAGTCCATGATCGATACCAAATTTGATCGGAATCGGTTCAGAGGTAGAGTCATGAAGTAAAACGGAAGAGCTACTTCCGCATTTAATAATATTGGTGTTAGTATGGAAGTTTGAACTAAACACTATCAAAATTGTATAAGCTTTGTATTCGTTACGTTGAATCCTGTTATGTGAAACATACCAAACAATAAAAGCATTTTCACAAATAAGATAAAGTTCCTACGTCAAAGAGTAAATAGCTTTTCCAAAGAGTAATTATTATTTCATATTTTGCGTTATATTCTTCAAATTCATAAATATTTTGTACTGTACACTTTTCATTGTAACCTATATTCTTGCTCAAAGTTCAAGCTATTTCCGTAAAATGTTTCGTCACGATGTCTAAGCGGTTTCGTCGTCAAAGCGTAATAGACAGAGTTACTTTCGCATTCATAGCATTAGTGTGGATACGGATAGCGAAACATTTGATAATGTTTTAAAAACTATAAAAACATAATTTTTTGTGTTTACATGACATTAAATCGTTAATTTTCTCTGTTGTTTACATTCAGATCGGAAGATCCAAAGTTAAAGGTTAAAATTAAAATAAAAACATGATTCAGCAACAATGATTTTATTTTAAAAAGGGGCAGGCACTTTCAATAAAAAGGTGAAAATGAGCACAGGAGGGGGTGGGGCCGGGAGAGATTTTGAAAGGGGAAACATTGGGGCCTCTGTAGGACTGAATAGTATTAGTATAAATATAGGACTCCGTTCAATAGCATCTATGGACATGGAGATAACTTAAATTGGAAGGAACATATAGAAAATGTTGTGGGGAAGGCTAACCAAAGACTGCGTTTTATTGGCAGGACACTCAGAAAATGTAACAGATCTACTAAGGAGACTGCCTACACTACGCTTGTCCGTCCTCTTTTAGAATCCTGCTGCGCGGTGTGGGATCAAATGGTTCAAATGGCTCTGAGCACTATGGGACTCAACTGCTGAGGTCATTAGTCCCCTAGAATTTAGAACTAGTTAAACCTAACTAACCTCAGGACATCACAAACATCCATGCCCGAGGCAGGATTCGAACCTGCGACCGTAGCGGTCTTGCGGTTCCAGACTGCAGCGCCTTTAACCGCACGGCCACTTCGGCCGTCGGTGTGGGATCCTTACCAGATAGGACTGACGGAGTAAATCGAAAAAGTTCAAAGAAGGGCAGCACGTTTTGTGTTATCGCGAAATATGGGAGATAGTGTCACAGAAATGATACAGGATTTGGGCTGGACATCATTAAAAGAAAGGCGTTTTTCGTTGCGACGGAATCTTCTCACGAAATTCCAATGACCACCTTCCTCCTCCGAATGAGAAAATATTTTGTTGTTACCGACCTACATAAGGAGAAACGATCACCACGATAAAATAAGGAAGATCAGAGCTCGTACGGAAATACATAGGTGTTCGCTCTTTCCGCGAGCTATACGAGATTGGAATAATAGAGAATTGTGAAGGTGGTTCGATGAACCCTCTGCAAGGCACTTAAATGTGATTTTCAGAGTATCCTTGTCGATGTAGACGCAGATTTATGGACACGGAAGATGAGTGTGGCTCGCCGTTTAGTTATTGCCTATGATTTTGAGGATTCGTAAGGTGTGAGGTGAGACACCGTAAGACAACCCACCTCTGATGTATCCAGAACGAATAAGTGACGCTACCATTCCTTTGTACGGCAGTTTTGTTATCGGGACTGTCTGAAGCTCCCTTTACACCGAAGCAAACACAAGGGAACGTGCAAAAGCGGGTGAGAATCTCTCGGGTGTCAAGGCTAGGCGCGCGTGTGAGAGCAAACGGCATTCGGTAGTGCTGGGTTCGCATTCGCTACGGTTCTCTCGTGTTTCGCTTGTTGTCGGTCTCTTAGCGAACCGTCAAAGGAAGTTGGTGTCCCCTGTGCTTCTGCGCTAGCAGCATAGAAAGCTTCGTCTCCTTTCTTGTCTACTCTTGTTGTTCTTGTTGTTTGACACGATTTGTGTGGGCGATGAAGTGGTCAGAAGAGAATGTAACGTTGATAACAGAAGAACATGGGTCCGGTATCATACCAGCTTCTGGACACCAATAGCTCCACAGCACAAACGGTGAAGAAAAAATATACGATTGCTCGAAAATTGTCGAAGCACACAAACGTTTTACTCACGTAGTAAGATAGACGATAAATTCCTTAGATTCTTACATCAGGCAGTAACGGAATAAATAATAACAGGATTTGTGATTCTTGGTATTGAAAAGTATTTCAAATAATGTAGCTTATATACATCGTTTTGCGACTGTAATCTATACGATTTGACTACAGAAAGGGATCCAAAAATCTAAAAGACAATATATGTAATGTATTTCTTTGAAAGTAAACACATGCGAATATCCGTCTATTCATGATAATAATGATCAAAATTAAAAATATACGAAATATCTGATCATTCTTGTTGCTTAAGCTCATTTTATTTATAGTTACATGGCACATGTATTGGTTAGACGTTAATTGACAACATACAAAAACGATTTGCCCAGAATAACGTTATTCTCTCTATACGCTAACGCTACTGGTCGGAATGACATCAAATTGCAACGGAATATTATCGTAGAACGGGGAAAACGTATGGCAGAAGAAAAATAAATAGTTGCAAAATGTAGCAATAAGTACCCCTGTAAGCATCGACTACAAATGACAAACAAATCTTACAACAATGCCTAAGGGGTGTGTGCAAGATTCTGCTCTATCAATTACAATCAAGACTCTCATAAACAGTGGCAAAGGTAATGTTAATCAGAACACTGGGAGGAGTTGTGGTCTAAATAACAATAGCTTTATTCATTCTTAACATTACAAGATAAAAAAAATGGCTAAAGAAACGGCACAAAAACGTTTTTTTTATTGGACAAACGCTTTCAATGATGCGACGTCTATGGCAGGGGACCAACACACGACACTAACCAGAACTAATCCATTTACCTGACTTCATACATGTGAATCGGTGGTATGGCCCAAAAACTACGCTATTATCTACATCTACATCTACATTTATACTCCGCAAGCCACCCAACGGTGTGTGCCACTGTCATTACCTCCCTTTCCTGTTCCAGTCGCGTATGGTTCGCGGGAAGAACGACTGTCTGAAAGCCTCTGTGCGCGCTCTAATCTCTCTAATTTTACATTCGTGATCTCCTCGGGAGGTATAAGTAGGGGGAAGCAATATATTCGATACCTCATCCAGAAACGCACCCTCTCGAAACCTGGACAGCAAGCTACACCGCGATGCAGAACGCCTCTCTTGCAGAGTCTGCCACTTGAGTTTGTTAAACATCTCCGTAACGCTATCACGCTTACCAAATAACCCTGTGACGAAACGCGCCACTCTTCTTTGGATCTCCTCTATCTCCTCCGTCAACCCGATCTGGTAGGGATCCCACACTCATGAGCAATACTCAAGTATAGGTTGAACGAGTGTTTTGTAAGCCACCTCCTTTGTTGATGGACTACATTTTCTAAGGACTCTCCCAATGAATCTCAACCTGGTACCCGCCTTACCAACAATTAATTTTGTATGATCATTCCACTTCAAATCGTTCCGCACGCATACTCCCAGATATTTTACAGAAGTAACTGCTACCAGTGTTTGTTCCGCTATCATATAATCATACAATAAAGGATCCTTATTTCTATGTATTCGCAATACATTACATTTGTCTATGTTAAGGGTCAGTTGCCACTACCTGCACCAAGCGCCTATCCGCTGCAGATCTTGCTGCATTTCGCTACAATTTTCTAATGCTGCAACTTCTCTGTATACTACAGCATCATCCGCGAAAATCCGCATGGAACTTCCGACACTATCTACTAGGTCATTTATATATATTGTGAAAAGCAGTGGTCCCATAACACTCCCCTGTGGCACGCCAGAGGTTACTTTAACGTCTGTAGACGTCTATCCATTGATAACAACATGCTGTGTTCTGTTTGCTAAAAACTCTTCAATCCAGCCACACAGCTGGTATGATATTCCGTAGGCTCTTATTTTGTTTATCAGGCGACAGTGCGGAACTGTATCGAACGCCTTCCGGAAGTCAAGAAAAATAGCATCTACCTGGGAGCCTGTATCTAATATTTTGTGGGTCTCATGAACAAATAAAGCGAGTTGGGTCTCACACGATCGCTGTTTCCGGAATCCATGTTGATTCCTACATAGTAGATTCTGGGTTTCCAAAAACGACATGATACTCGAGCAAAAAACATGTTCTAAAATTCTCAGAGATGTAGGTCTATAGTTCTGCGCATCTGCTCGACGACCCTTCTTGAAGATTGGGACTACCTGTGCTCTTTTCCAATCATTTGGAACCTTCCGTTCCTTTAGAGACTTGCGGTACACGGCTGTTAGAAGGGGGGGCAAGTTCTTTCGCGTACTCTGTGTAGAATCGAATTGGTATCCCGTCAGGTCCAGTGGACTTTCCTCTGTTGAGTGATTCCAGTTGCTTTTCTATTCCTTGGACACTTATTTCGATGTGAGCCATTTTTTTCGTTTGTGCGAGGATTTAGAGAAGGAACTGCAGTGCAGTCTTCCTCTGTGAAACAGCTTTGGAAAAAGGTGTTTAGTATTTCAGCTTTACGCGTGTCATCCTCTGTTTCAATGCCTTCATCATCCCGGAGTGTCTGGATATGCTGTTTCGAGCCACTTACTGATTTAACGTAAGACCAGAACTTCCTAGGATTTTCTGCCAAGTCGGTACATAGAATTTTACTTTCGGATTCATTGAACGCATCTGTACCCTACTATTCTATAAAGAAAAATATGATTCCAAAGAACAGGGTTCTGCGAAGCGTATATTGGAGCCCAACGCCGTAGCAGCGAATACTTTACCCTCCTGCTGGTCAGGGAGGCACACCATGATGTGCTGGAGTCATGGATGGCAGCAGTCTGTTATTAATGGCGCACGCCCAAAAAATGCAAGAACGCGGTCTTGCGTTTGGCTGATTCGGAACGCGGTACTTCCCTATGGGCCTCTGAAACCCCGATGGATTCCAGTGTGCAGGTGGACCTGTTTGCTGGTACGCCAAACCAGTTTGACTCTGTGAAACGACTATGCGTGACGGAATATGTCAAATGTTTAGGCCTCCAACTCAAAACAAATAAGTACACCCACGCATCACTGGTGTGCGTAATTCAAGAGGCAGCACCTCGACGGTTCAGATGGTGACTGGCACAGGCTCTAAGTGGGCCACTAGCGAAGGACACAAGTATCACTGTTTAGGTAAAGACCTGCAGTTCGTTACTAGCAAAGTGCCAGGACAAGAGTGTCTTCTTCCCTTTCTCTCATCTTTCCTCGGCAGCTTGGTACCAAAGCACATTTACAACTTAGACTACTCCCACTTTAGGACAAGCCAATCACGAGTTGGAACGCGGCATCCGAAGCTGGGAGACCACTCCTTCCTCTGCATACACAGATTTTGACCAGGCAACGACTTCAAAAATTAATTGGGAGAAAAGGTTCAAATGGTTCAAATGGCTGTGAGCACTATGGGCCTCAACATCTTAGGTCATCAGTCCCCTAGAACTTAGAACTACTTAAACCTAACTAACCTAAGGACATCACACACATCCATGCCCGAGGCAGGATTCGAACCTGCGACCGTAGCAGTCGCGCGGTTCCGGACTGAGAGTCTAGAGCCGCGAGACCACCGCGGCCGGCGGGAGAAAAGGAAGAAAAGATTCAGTTATGCAGCCTCTTTCCCACGCGTTTACGCTGTGACTTTGCTAAAAGCTTGACCAGGATGGAACCACAGCCCTCCATAGAAAGATCGTTATCTCCCCTGTTGCGCCCATTTCGAACTTTCCAAAGAACGGCCATAAACTCGCTAAAAGCATCGTGCCTTCACAAATATGTTTTGTAGCAGTCTGGACGCCTGGGCACCACTGAGCTGTCCCACAGAAATTCGCAGGAACTCACAGTCGTCTTATTGGCTTCCTGCCTAACAAGGGCCCATCCTCTGCTTTACTGCCAGTCATGAATGATCTGCCCATAGCTGCAGCAGCTCATTGGCGCTAGTCAGCCTGCCTCGACGAGGCCACCGACCGACCGGCGCCATCCAAACATGTCTGCACAATGAGACCGAGGAACTGGTCAGGCTGCAAACGTTTTCACCCAGGTTCCGAAAAAAAAAAAACAAAAACAAAAAACCAACACGCTCTCTTTGGCCCTCAGCCACAGTACGCTTTTAGTGCAGTAGTTTAAATGAGCACCATCTTCCTTTGAACACATGCAAAGTTTACCATTATTCCTTCACTAGACCACACAAACGGGAGTGTTAAATACTGCCAACCCTTTCACCATATGAATGAAGTCAGATCATAGCCAGGTGTAGCAAACAAGTAATAAAGATCATCTTCCCTAAGAACATTAAGAAGCATAACACTATATAACAAGTGGATCCGCCAGGATAGCCGAGAGCGCTAACGCGCTGCTTCCTGGTCTCGGGTAGGAGCGCCTGAAGGATTACCGACGACGGCCGGTGTGCCGGCCAGCCTGGATGTGGTTTTTAGGCGGTTTTCCACATCCTACTAGGTGAATACCGGGCTGGTCCCCACATCCCGCCTCAGTTACACGACTCGCAGACATTTGAAACACATTCACAGATTTCCTGATTTACAGTAGATGCAGACAGCTGGGGTACACTAATTCCATCCCAGGGGGTGTGAGGTGGCGGCAGGAAGGGAATCCTGCCACCCCTTAAAATTAACCATGCCACATCCGTACTTAACCCTGCTGACCCTGTGCACAATGTGGGATAAAGGCAGTAGCAAAAGAAGAAGAAGAAGAAGAATACTTTAGAAGAAGTGAGAGTATCCTGCAATCTCTCATATGCTTGGCGTTAAACAAACTGTGCTACTCACTGTGCATGGGTGTACAGGTGTGATACTGTTAGTTACTTAAGCTCATCCACCAAGCCAAGGTCACATCACATCGGATGGGAAAAATCGATTTTTAATTGTCCTGAGGCCAAAAACAGCACAAAACATCACTCACATCGGTTTTTAACTGTCCTCAGATAAAAACTACATAAAAAGAACAATCACATCGGTTTTTAACAGACCTAAGGCCAAAAACCGCATAAAAAGTGTCAATTCAAATCAAATCGGATTATTAATTTCCGTGTGACTGTCGCAAAACATGTTCAGTAAGCTGTCTACAGTGGTCTACAACAAGTTGAAATCAAGAAACAGCATGTTCCACAACCATCCGAAGTGTTTCCAGGGTTGCGCAGCGCGTGCCTTCAATGCAGCTAAGTTTGCGATCGTAACAGTGAACACAACATTTTTCCAATAGCCCCACAGCCAGAAATCCCATGGATAAAGATCAGGTGATTGGGACAGCCAGGCTGTAGGGAAATGGTGGCTGGTAATTCTAGCACGTCCGAAATGGCGCTTCAGTAGCTGCGCAACTGGATTAGCAATGTGCAGCGGTGCGCTATCTTGGATAGAAATGATCCCATCCACACATCCACGCTGTTGGAGAGCCGAAATGACGTGGTTGCGCGAAAGGCACTCATAGCGCCTACCAGTGACGGTACAGGTAACAGCACTGGAAGCACCTGTCTCTTCGAAAAAATATGGCCCTATGATAAATGATGCCGTAAACCACTCAGCGACCTTTTCAGGATGAAGTGGTACTGGTTGATTTGTGTGTGGATTTTCCGTTGCCCATATTCGACAATGCTGTGTATTGACATACCCTGTCAGGTGAAAGTCGACTTTGTCTGTCCACAAAATCTTCCACGGCCAATCAATGTCCACTTTCACGCGAGCAAGAAAGTCTCAAGCAAAGGTCTCTCTTGCTGGCAGGTCGACAGGAAGCAACGGGTGCACATGGGTAATTTTGAATGGATAGCAAAGAAGGGTGTTTCTTAGGATTTTACGCATTGTGCTCACATATACAGGGTGAGTCACCTAACGTTACCGCTGAATATATTTCGTAAACCACATCAAATACTGACGAACCGATTCCACAGACCGAACGTGAGGAGAGGGGCTAGTGTAATTGGTTAATACAAACCATACAAAAATGCACGGAAGTATGTTTTTTTAAACACAAACCTACGTTTTTTTAAATGGAACCCCGTTAGTTTTGTTAGCACATCTGAACATATAAACAAATACGTAATCAGTGCCGTTTGTTGCACTGTAAAATGTTAATTACATCCGGAGATATTGTAACCTAAAGTTGACGCTTGAGTACCACTCCTCCGCTATTCGATTGTGTGTATGGGAGAGCGCCGAATTACGTAGGGATCCAAAGTGAACGGTCATGGACCTTAGGTACAGAGGAGACTGGAACAGCACATCACGTCCACATGCTAACACCTTTTTATTGTTCTTTTTCACTGACGCACATGTACATTACCATGAGGGGTGAGGTACACGTAGACACGTGGTTTCCGTTTTCAATTACGAAGTGGAATAGAGTGTGTCCCGACATGTCAGGCCAATAGATGTTGAATGTGGTAGCCATCATTTGGTGCACACAATTGCAATCTCTGGCGTAATGAATGCCGTACACGCCGCAGTACATCTGGTGTAATGTCGCCGCAGGCTGCCACAATACGTTGTTTCATATCCTCTGCGGTTGTAGGCACATCACGGTACACATTCTCCTTTAACGTACCCCACAGAAAGAAGTCCAGAGGTGTAAGATCAGGAGAACGGACTGGTCAATTTATGCGTCCTCCACGTCCTATGAAACGCCCGTCGAACATGCTGTCAAGGGTCAGCCTAGTGTTAATTGCGGAATGTGCAGGTGCACCATCATGCTGATACCAAATACGTCGACGCGTTTCCAGTGGGACATTTTCGAGCAACGTTGGCAGATCATTCTGTAGAAACGCGATGTATGTTGCAGTGCTCTCCGATACGCACGATCGAACAGCGGAGGAGTGGTACTCAAGCGTCAACTTTAGGTTACAATATCTCCGGAGATAATTAACATTTTACAATGCAACAAACGGCACTGATTACGTATTTGTTTATATGTTCAGATGTGCTAACAAAACTAATGGGGTTCCATTTCAAAAAAACGTAGGTTTGTGTTAAAAAACATACTTCCGTGCATTTTTGTATGGTTTGTATTAACCAATTACACTAGCCCCTCTCCTCACGTTCAGTCTGTGAAATCGGTTGGTCAGTATTTGATGTGGTTTACGAAATATATCCATCGGTAACGTTAGGTGACTCACCCTGTATACCCAATGTTCGGGCAACTGTCAGTGCGTCACACTTTCGCAGACCACCGCTCGTCTCCTCCTGCATTGCTGTGGCCACAGCTTCCACTGACGTCGAATCGATTCGTTTTCTGCCTCTGCCGAGTTGCACACGAAAAGAACCCGTCTTTTAGAATTTCCGAATCATTTTCTCCAGACCCACTGCAGTCATCGGACCGACGCCGTCTTTCAAACCCTTAAGTGGCCAGAACTTCTGCAGGGCGACGTGTGCACAGTCATCATTCTTGTAATACACTTTAGAAGAAGAGCGCGATCCTGCATTGAGACAGTCTAGTCAAGGCGAACGTCGCAGGAGAGGAAGGAAAAGCCTTGTACCCGGCGTGTTTATACCAGCTTCAAAAATGGTTCAAATGGCTCTGAGCACTATGGGACTTAACATCTATGGTCATCAGTCCCCTAGAACTTAGAACTACTTAAACCTAACTAATCTAAGGACATCACACAACACCCAGCCATCACGAGGCAGAGAAAATCCCTGACCCCTCCGGGAATCGAACCCGGGAACCCGGGAACCCGGGCGCGGGAAGCGAGAATGCTACCGCACGATCACGAGCTGCGGGCTATACCAGCTTCAGTGGGTTGTGCGCATGACACCAGTTTTCATTTACGTATTCTGACACGTTCAGCGTCATCTATTGATGGCCGAGCGGTTCTAGGCGCTACAGTCTGGAACCGCGCGATCACTGCGGTCGCAGGTTCGAATCCTGCCTCGGACAAGTTAGTTAGGTTAGTTAGGTTTAAGTAGTTCTAAGTTCTAGGGGACTGATGACCTCAGACGCTAAGTTCCATAGTGTTCAGAGCCATTTGAACCATCTATTGATTAATTAATATTTTTTTTCTTGTGTCATACGTTTTCTTCCTTCCCCGATAACATTCCGATCCAGTTTGACGTCATTCTGGTCAGTGGTGTTATTTCTAAAGCGTATTGAAAGTTTAACTTTAATTTAATCACCCTGTACATAAATGATTTCGCGGACAGGGTGGCCAGCTATCTGTGGCTGTTGGCTGATGATGCTGTGGTGTACAGTTAGATGTCGAGTGGTTCAAATGGCTCTAGGCACTATGGGAGTTAACTTCTGAGGTCATCAGTCTCCTAGTCTGGGAACTACTTAAACGTAACTAACCTAAGGACGTAACACATATCCATACCTGAGGCAGAGTTGGAACCTGCGACTGCAGCGGTTAGGTGTCGAAGCTGTGTGACTGTAGAAGGATATAAGACGACTTATACAAAATTTGTAGTTGATATGATGAATGACATCTGGCTCTTAATGTAGGAAAATATTGGGGTGCAGCCTGTCTTCTATAGTGTTCGCAGGATCCAGGACGTGCTAGGCTCCACTAAGGACAAGGTGGATGCATTACATACTGCAGGCGTGTACAAGGTGGAATGCGAATGTGGAGAGGCATACATCGGCAAGACTGGCAGGCCAATAGCAACGCGTATTCGGGAACACTAGCGCTATATTCGTCTAGGGCAACACAACAAATCTGCCGCGTGAGAACATCAGCAAGACTGCGGGAAAGAAATAAATTTCAGCGACGCCTGTGTGTTGGCCAAGGAGCCGGTTATGGCGAAATGCAAAATCAGAGAGGCCATAGAAATACTTAAACACCCTAATAAGATGAGCAGAGCGGATGGACTCAGGCTTTCCCCATCTTGGCCGCCAGCAATCAGAGCCCAACAGACCGAGGCACGAGCACTACCGGCGAGTAACTGCCGCCGCGCGGCCGACGTCCAGCAACAGGAGTCAACTACTCATTCGACGGTGACCTCCAGTCATGGCGCATAACACAAGAGCCAATAGGCAACAGAGGTCACATTCTCCCTCCACCGTAGTAACCTATTAAAATAAAGTCCCCTCTCCTTCTTCCTTAAGGGGAGCCGGAGGTGCCTATGCTGCCCATGTTAAAATCACTAAGTTTGAGGAACATTTATGAATAAACTACCAAATAGAAAAATTTGAATTTTTTTTACATATAGAGTGGTTTAGTATTGCAGTTATGACAGAGGGATTTTGGAGTAACTTTTCTAGTTTCCTTCCAATTATTTTTTTTATTAATGACTCAAATTTTTTTACAAATAATTGCTTTATAATTAAACTGATATGAAACTACTGAACGTGTTGCCAAATGGCTGTGTTACAATGTACGTTTGACCACTAGGAGTGCTGTATAAAAATTTCATCCCTCTAGCTTGAGTGGATTTTGAGAAAATGTTCCTTCTATTCGAAAAATTTGTAAGTTACGGGAAATGGCTATCAAAGTGTCTCAATAGATTCCTGCACTGTAGGATGGATTATCAGGGTCTTCTTCTTCATCCTCCAAAAGCTTCCTCTTCTGTCTTCTTTTCTGGCCTGTTGTTCCATCATACTTCTTCTTTCTGCTCCTCTTATCCTTTCTCTGTCAATATTTCTTAGTGCTCGTACAGTGTTCACCCCAGCTGTAAATCCTAATGCCTTCAGAACTTCACACTTCACACTGTTCCCTTGGTTGTAGGTTGCTATTGCATCATAAATGCCAAAGTGCAGTGTTTTTATGCTTAGAAACACCCTTTTAGGAATCACTTCCCAAATTAAATTGTTTACGCTCTCATTAGGATTCTGCGTCTTTCCGTGTAGACATTTGTGTAACAATTCTGGCTGTGCTAAGTCATGAAAAATTGGTTTTATTGTTCCCTCCTGATTCTTGTACATTATGCATATTACCCGCTTTACACAAGAAGTATAATACTACCAACAACAGGCGCAACACTGAACTAATTCGAAACGGTAAACAGCAAAGAGACGATGTTCCGCGCTCTTATTCATTGTAGTATCGTAACTTGGTATTAGCGTTAATTTTCTTTTCACTACGTTCTTCCTCTTCTTATATGCACGGTTACTAAAACGTGGCATCGTAACCAGAACAAAAATGTACGACAATATTAAATGGAGCAAGATGTTCGAAATTCTGAGGAAAACAGGAGTAAGCTGTAAGGAAATACGGGTAATACTTGTCACAGAAAACAATGTAGCCAACCCTTGCACACTCGCTGTATGAGTAACATAAGGCCCTGTATGCGCAACAGGCCGAGAAAATCCCAAGCAGTTCGCCAGGAAGTCACGAGAGGGTGTTAGATGCATTCAGCGGCCGCCCATTTCCTCTGCAGGCGTGGGGGAAAATGGTAATAACTCCACTTCTAGGGCGATTAGAACAATAATTCGAAGTTTACATTAAAGAGGAATGTTCCAATTAATTTTCGGTAGCAAAAAAAAAAAATCGTAATTTTTTGGATTTGACCACCTCCGGCTCCCCTTAAGTGACCAATGAAACGAACTATTCTTTTAAAATTATGACGTAATGGCATGTGCAGTGAACAGTAACAACAAAATGTAAGGACACTGCATAGCTAGAACGCACCAGTAGACCGAGAAGAAGGCCGCTGCAACCGTGGTCGAAAAGTTGGTTTTTCTCCAGCAGAAGTAGTTTTATACATTATGACGCGGTACCATACCCAGAAAACTTTTATGTCGACTGTCACTGGCCACGGAAGCCTACCCAATTACGTTAGAAAAATGTAAGTTAAATGCGAATGAGTAGGAGAACAAAACCTTTAATTTTCGGATACAGTATTACTAGCGCCCTGCTGGACACAGTGAAGTCGTTTAAGTATCCAGTTTGACGTTACAAAGCGATATCAAATGGAGCTAACTTGTGAGGACTGTGGTAGGAAAGATGAATGGTCGGCTTCGGTTTATTGGGAGAATTGTAGGTTCAAATGGTTCAAATGGCTCTGAGCACTATGGGACTTAACATCTGTGGTCATCAGTCCCCTAGAACTTAGAACTACTTAAACGTAACTAACCTAAGGACATCACACACATCCATGCCCGAGGCAGGATTCGAACCTGCGACCGTAGCAGTCCCGCGGTTCCGGACTGAGCGCCTAGAACCTCTAGACCACCACGACCGGCGGATAATTGTAGGAAGTGTGGTTCATCTGCAGAGGAGATCGCATATAGGACGCTGGTGCGACCTGTTCTTGAATACTGCTCGAGTGTTTGGGATCAGTAGCAGGTCGGATTGATGGAAGACATCGAAGCAATTCAGAGACCGCTGCTAGGTTTGTTACTCGTAGTACCGAACAACACACAAGTGTTAACAAATGTCCAAGATGCTACTCCAGGTGGGTGTAAAATGAATGTGCGCAACGGAAAATAATAAACGCTAAAATGGTGGTTTGACCCTGTCTGACTACCCCCTGAAGCAGTTCTTAGGATATCTTAACGGACTTTAACATATAAATTACAACCTAAACATAAATGAATGATTAAGGCAACTAATAGTACTAAATGATAAACGTTGTTCCTGCTTATTTATTTATTGTAGATTAAAAAAAAACTTTATATTACAAAGTTTGCATTTCCTAAGTAAAATTACTAATCAATTGCCCAACTCTGCTCCTTATTATGACTGCGCGATCTAATATCAATAACACGAAATGACTGACATCATCTACGAGGTGCATTCAAGTTCTAAGACCTCCGATTTTTTTTTCTCATTAACTACTCACCCGAAATCGATGAAACTGGCTTTACTTCTCAACGTAATCGCCTTGCAGACGTACACATTTTTCACAACGCTGACGCCATGATTCCATGGCAGCGGCGAAGGCTTCTTTAGGAGTTTGTTTTTACCACTGGAAAATCGCTGAGGCAATAGCAGCACGGCTGGTGAATGTGCGGCCAAGGAGAGTGTCTTTCATTGTTGGAAAAAGCCAAAAGTCACTAGGAGCCAGGTCAGGTGAGTAGGGAGCATGAGGAATCACTTCAAAGTTGTTATCACGAAGAAACTGTTGCGTAACGTTAGCTCGATGTGCGGGTGCGTTGTCTTGGTGAAACAGCACACGCACAGCCCTTCCCGGACGTTTTTGTTGCAGTGCAGGAAGGAATTTGTTCTTCAAAACATTTTCTTAGGATGCACCTGTTACCGTAGTGCCCTTTGGAACGCAATGGGTAAGGATTACGCCCTCCCTGTCCCAGAACATGAACACCATCATTTTTTCAGCACTGCCGGTTACCCGAAATTTCTTTGGTGGCGGTGAATCTGTGTGCTTCCGTTGAGCTGACTGGCGCTTTGTTTCTGGACTGAACAATGGCATCCACGTCTCATCCATTGTCACAACCGACGAAAAGAAAATCCCATTCGTGCTGTCGTTACGCGTCAACATTGCTCGGCAACATGCCACACGGGCAGCCGTGTGGTCGTCCGTCAGCATTCGTGGCACCCACCTGGATGACACTTTTCGCATTTTCAGGTCGGCATGCAGCATTGTGTGCACAGAACCCACAGAAATGCCAACTCTGGAGGCGATCTGTTCAAGAGTCATTCGGCGATCCCCCAAAACAATTCTCTCCACTTTCTCGATCGTGTCGTCAGACCGGCTTGTGCGAGCCCGAGGTTGTTTTGGTTTGTTGTCACACGATGTTCTGCGTTCATTAAACTGTCGCACCCACGAACGCTCTTTCCACACATCCATAACTGCGTCACCACATGTCTCCTTCTGCTGTCGATGAATTTCAATTGGTTTCACACCACGCAAATTCAGAAAACGAATGACTGCACGCTGTTCAAGTAAGGAAAACGTCGCCATTTTAAGTATTCAAAACAGTTCTCATTCTCGCCACTGGCGGTAAAATTCCATCTGCCGTACGGTGCTGCCATCTCTGGGACGTATTGACAATGAACGCGGCCTCATTTTAAAACAATGCGTATGTTTCTATCTCTTTCCAGTCCGGAGATAAAAAATCAGAGGCCTTAGAACTAGAATGCACCTCGTACGTACGAAACACTAGAAGTCACTAATTTCAAAGATGATCTACAGTGCAGTGGAACCTCAGTGGAAATAAAATAACCTGATCACAGCTGTTTAGCCTTTATAGCCCCAACAAGCCGAAGCATTTTGCGATATCACCATATGTACTCCATCCTGTACATCAAAGTGATGGTTCTCGTACTCGTCTGCGACGGTGGAAGAACTCCAGCCACAAATAAACGATTTAATAATATAATACTGTCTTCTCCTCTCTGTGTTCTACAGACGAGAAACGCGAACTCCCAGCCACAAGGACAGAGTTCAGATAAAGTTCCAACATAAGTCTAGGCAGAAGAAGTGCTCTCAATTAGCAAAAAATGGTTCAAATGGCTCTGGGCACTATGGGACTTAACATCTGAGGTCATCAGTCCCCTAGACTTAGAACTACTTAAACCTAACTAACTTAAGGACATCACACACATCCATGCCTGAGGCAGGATTCGATCCTGTGACTGTAGCAGTCGCCCGGTTCCAGACTGAAGCGCCTAGAACCGCTCGGCTCTCAATTACCGAACGCTGTGTACTCAACGACTACCAACCTGTAGGTGAAGTACAGAATCGTATTCGTCCGCAACAGTAAAATGCCTAACTGATCTAATTATAAACTCTAGTGAGAGCAAAGACAGCAAGTCCGTCTGTACCCTCAAAGCTGATATCGAGCGACCACCACACACGGGCGCTCACACTGGAATACCACGTCTCTCCACCGCTGGCCTAGCAAGGCTTGGCCACCCACCCTCGTAATTCCGAAAACGAATCATATTCCCCAAATCACGGATTATTGTCCCTCTCTATGGATTCTTCCGAATGCCGATCAACCATATTTTAGTCTTTTTGTCGTCCAGCACAGAAAGTTTGTGAGGAAAAACCTATACTCGTAGGCCTAGAATGGTACGCTTCTGACTAAAAATCCTTGGAAATAACCCAGCCTGCATGGTTTCCGAGGTGACGCTTCCCCGTTCCTCTCAGCTGCGTCCAAGATTTTCGTAGTTTCCTACGTATTAATCTTCCCATCCGGCTACAAAACCGGCCAGTCGCGACGCTACTGTGCCCCAGCGCTCAGGTGTCCCAACGTCCGTCTCGGTACTGTGTTTAAGCAGGACCTGTGTGCGCCTTCTACCCAGGACCTGAGCTCCGCCTGTGTGTCATTCCACTGTCATTCCAACCTCTGCTAGTATGATAATAAGGACAATCCGTCACCTTTCATGCAATAAGCGTTAACAATTATTTACAAGGCGTACGTGGCAATGTCAGTCTCCTTTATACACTCCTGGAAATTGAAATAAGAACACCGTGAATTCATTGTCCCAGGAAGGGGAAACTTTATTGACACATTCCTGGGGTCAGATACATCACATGATCACACTGACAGAACCACAGGCACATAGACACAGGCAACAGAGCATGCACAATGTCGGCACTAGTACAGTGTATATCCACCTTTCGCAGCAATGCAGGCTGCTATTCTCCCATGGAGACGATCGTAGAGATGCTGGATGTAGTCCTGTGGAACGGCTTGCCATGCCATTTCCACCTGGCGCCTTAGTTGGACCAGCGTTCGTGCTGGACGTGCAGACCGCGTGAGACGACGCTTCATCCAGTCCCAAACATGCTCAATGGGGGACAGATCCGGAGATCTTGCTGGCCAGGGTAGTTGACTTACACCTTCTAGAGCACGTTGGGTCTCACGGGATACATGCGGACGTGCATTGTCCTGTTGGAACAGAAAGTTCCATTGCCGGTCTAGGAATGGTAGAACGATGGGTTCGATGACGGTTTGGATGTACCGTGCACTATTCAGTGTCCCCTCGACGATCACCAGTGGTGTACGGCCAGTGTAGGAGATCGCTCCCCACACCATGATGCCGGGTGTTGGCCTTGTGTGCCTCGGTCGTATGCAGTCCTGATTGTGGCGCTCACCTGCACGGCGCCAAACACGCATGCGACCATCATTGGCACCAAGGCAGAAGCGACTCTCATCGCTGAAGACGACACGTCTCCATTCGTCCCTCCATTGACGCCTGTCGCGACACCATTGGAGGCGGGCTGCACGATGTTGGGGCGTGAGCGGAAGACGGCCTAACGGTGTGCGGGACCGTAGCCCAGCTTCATGGAGACGGTTGCGAATGGTCCTCGCCGATACCCCAGGAGCAACAGTGTCCCTTATTTGCTGGGAAGTGGCGGTGCGGTCCCCTACGGCACTGCGTAGGATCCTACGGTCTTGGCGTGCATCCGTGCGTCGCTGCGGTCCGGTCCCAGGTCGACGGGCACGTGCACCTTCCGCCGACCACTGGCGACAACATCGATGTACTGTGGAGACCTCACGCCCCACGTGTTGAGCAATTCGGCGGTGCGTCCACCCGGCCTCCCGCATGCCCACTATACGCCCTCGCTCAAAGTCCGTCAACTGCACATACGGTTCACGTCCACGCTGTCGCGGCATGCTACCAGTGTTAAAGACTGCGATGGAGCTCCGTATGCCACGGCAAACTGGCTGACACTGACGGCGGCGGTGCACAAATGCTGCGCAGCTAGCGCCATTCGACGGCCAACACCGCGGTTCCTGGTGTGTCCGCTGTGCCGTGCGTGTGATCATTGCTTGTACAGCCCTCTCGCAGTGTCCGGAGCAAGTATGGTGGGTCTGACACACCGGTGTCAATGTGTTCTTTTTTCCATTTCCAGGAGTGTGTATTCATATATACGCTGTGCAACCTATCAAATGATACCTAATTGTGTTTGTAGATCATGGCCAAGTGTGTGGATGGGTGCTTGTAAGGTGCGAAACTATAGCCACCTTACAGATGCTTCCCCAGAGGGAAAGCGACTTTCTTTTTGAGGAACGCTACTGGTAAAATTTACAGAACCAGCAATTGAAGTGGACTGCAGAACGATTCTCCTGCCTTGCGCGTAAGGACCACGAAGATAAAATGAGCGCTCATACGGACAGTCAGTCCTTTTTGCCTCATTCTGTTTACGAGTGGAACAGGAAAGTAAATTACTAGCAGTGGTGTGGAATACCCACTGCCACGTGCCGTACGGTGCATTGCGGAGTATCAATGTGGATGTAGATGTACATGTACCGACTAACAAACTACGTAGCATATTTTATCAATTAGTCAGTGTGAGAAGTCGCATGTATGTTCCACATTGCAGTTATCACCTTCCTTATATGTGCTGCAGGGGACTGGAATGTAGCACTTATTGAAATGCAATAAAATCACAAAAGTAAATGTCTCCAGTTGCTAATAGCCAGAGTATAAATTGTAGCCGCTCTTCAGGTTATTTTGGTCCTCGGTAATCAGTATTCTGCTATTCAAAATGGTTCAAATGACTTTAAGCACTATGGGACTTAACATCTGAGGTCATCAGTTCCGTAGTCCGCTCCCGGTAGTTGAGTGTTTAGTTAAGACCATAAAATGTCTAGGTGTTACGTTCCTTCACGGATGTGCAGCGGACAGCAGCGAATAACTACCGACGCATATTGAAGCTGATGCGGACAATGGTGCTGTTACAGAAATTAAGAGCGTTGGATATGATTCAGAGGGTGATCTACGTTAACGTATACCTAGCACCGAGACTCCCTCACGTAGCGCATGTCCTGCCTTCAACGCGCACAATAGCATCACGGATACAAGCAACTTTCGGAACCTACGTGAGTGTGGGACACCTGTTTAAGATCCAATACACAACGCTTACGCTACCACCTGGAGAGGGTGGACTTGGTCTAGTGAACGTATATGAAAAGGCACGGTATCTCGGCTGCGTTGGCCGATGTACTAGCGCCCACTTCAATGCTGCCCCCAATGTGATCTATATTTCACCGAAGATGTCACATTTCAAGTTTTTTTTTTTTTTTTTTTTTTTTTTTTTTTTTTTTTTTTTTTTTTTTGAGCTTAGCTATGTCAGAGAATCCTTCCCAACAACACGACTACCGACGACGCGAGATGTATACCAACTCTTACTGCGCCGGTGCCCCAGGAATACCCTGGAAAAGAAGTAGCCAGACAAGAACTGGTGACAGACATGGCGCGTTATACGGAACGTTTACCTCCCAACGTCGGTACGCTCAACACGGTATGTGGTGGTAAATAGGTAGTTCGCAACGAATCAACGGCGGCACGCGATTCATTTGGCAGACACTCCACTATGTTTAGGCTGCGCAACAGTGGACACTGATGAACATCGTTTAGCATGTAGTGGGACGGCTCCCGTGTGGCAATTGGCACAACAGATATTGGCGTTCCTGTTACGCTCCGCCCCTCACACGATTTCATCAGACACATTTTTTTCCCCCAAGAATCTTATTTTCCGGTCCAAGAAACCAGTGCAGTGACATGGGTACGGGGAATGGTGGTGGGCTACGTCTGTAACGAATCGGAAAAGGACAAAATTGATTTTTGGCATTTTCTTCTGGATGGCACACTAAGCTGCAACAGCATAAGAAATATGGGCAAGACTTCGCTAATTACCTGCGACTTACATTTACTGACCCGCCGGCCAGATGGAGTGTGACGGGTGAGAGATAGACGAAGCAGCCGAGATAGACATCGATAACACTTATGGACCCTTAGTTACTTTCGAGAAGACGACCCAGTCTTACACCAACGTCTGGAGGACGAGTCGATAGATGGCTCTCTTGCTCTATCGAACGTCGGGTCGTGAGCAGGTGTCGCCCCCGACACGGATTTCATTTCATTGCTAGAGGAGCATGTTTCTTTTGTATTTGTACTATCCGCAATGTCTTCATGTCTTTCATTTGGACATTTTCAGGTTTATTCATTTTCTTAATTACTTAATTTTCAAATTAGCCACTATTTGTCAACATTTGGACATTGTAGACACTATTTATGCCGTAGTACAACAAAATGTATGTCAGCAAAGGTTGTAAGTCTCACATTGGAAAAAAAAAGATGGATAGAACGTATAAAAAAAAAAGTGGTCAGCGCGACGGAATGTCAAACCTAAGGGCCCGGGTTCGATTCCCGGCTGGGTCGGAGATTTTCTCCGCTCAGGGACTGGGTGTTGTGTTGTCCTAATCATCATCATTTCATCCCCATCGACAAGCAAGTCGCCGAAGTGGCGTCAAATCGAAAGACTTGCACCGGGCGAACGGTCTACCCGAGGGGAGGCCCTAGTGACACAACATTTTATTTTATCAGTCCTGTAGACTTAGAACTAGGTAAACCTAACTAACCTAAGGACATCACACACATCCATGTCCGAGGCAGGATTCGAACCTGTGACCATAGTAGTCGCGTGGTTCCTGACTGAAGCGCCTAGAAACGATCGGTCACTGCGGCCGAGCGTTCTGCTATTAAATTCCTTCTTCAGTTATGATGAGAAGCCAGAGAAAATCATCAACCGACATATGAGAAAAGTTGTGGACTAATCCTAACGAAAGCTGGGGGCTCCCATTCATTATTAAAAGCACTCCCGCCACGCATTTAGCGTTAGCTTACAAATTGAGACATCTGAATTCTCCTTTCCTACGTCTTTTTTTCTTACTCCATCGCGGAAAAATAATCCTCTTACAGTGTCCCTTTCCATATATTTGCCATGAACAATATAAATAACGACAAAAGAACTATACACGCGTGTAGTGTGCGTACTGTAAGACCTTCGGAACACACACCATCGCATTATTTGACTTGACACTCTAGCGAAGTAGGCGAGTGTCAGCAGTATGTCTCGTGGTCTTATCGTGGCGTGTTTATCTTCTGCCGTTAGATCAGACAATAGAAATGCCACTTGCGTGCTTAGAGTAGCAGATTGACGGTGACCAACTTTAAACAGAACTTGATTAATTTTCACACACATTTATTAAAATAATAAAAAATATAGACATTACGTAACTTCATTCTGGATGCTGTTTATAATTGACAATCTGAAGTTCCTTTGGTCTTGGTATGTTAATCTTATTCTCACATATCTCTGATACTTGACAAAGTGTCTATTCATTTATCTTCATGGATATGTACAGGAATATGATAATCTTATTAGGCGCAGACTGAAACTTGACTGTAGACTAATGCAGACTGACTAATCGGAGGTCTGTACACTCGTTATAATACCTCGAGCATTCAGGTATCACTGTGCGAGTGTGATCCATGAGGAGAAAAGGTTCTACGTTAGCAGCTATCTCATTGGCTGCGTTACCTATTAATACGCGGATCGGCGGAAGCAGAATTTGGTCCGTCTCTAAAACAGCGCCATCTCGTAGTGCGGAGACGGACGAGCGCTGCGCCTGCGCTGTTGTGCTTAGCGGGGCGCGCTCTAGTGGGAAAGTTGTGAACGCACTGACTACGCGGAACTATGTACACAACAATGCGTAATGTTGTGTGAAGTTTAATGCCTAATTGAAGTTATTTCGTCACTTTATCTGTATCACAAAGACAATTTATCGATTCTGATAATAGAGAAATAGACATCATTCTCCGTGATATTAGGTCATATGTGTAAACTAAAGAAGTGAACACTAAAAATCTTCGTTATATTATAAAAGGACTGAAAGACTTAGTCATCTTCTGATGTTTTCTTCTGTATTAGCTATTGTTTGAGTGCAAAAGGTACGATTGTATAGCGATAGCTTTTGTCTTGTTCTCAGTTAATTACTAGAACATAATTGATGTGTAAAAGAGTTACGAAAATATAATAAGCTAATCTGGAGTGCAGAGTAATCATTTAAGGAATCCACGCTACATTTGCTATAACGGAAGAGTTTGTGTAGCATTTTTTGCAGCTGCTGTGATCGTCTTTGACTCACAAGGGGAGGCCACGACGTTTTGGAATGCGGATGTACTGCAAAATTTCGTACACTCGCAGTACCGCATGAGGACAACAACAATGTGTAAGCGGTAGCGCGTACTTCTGAAGCGTTATATGTATAAGCATTGCATTCATTACTTTCAAAGAATCGCGTAGCACGTAGCACTAAGAACAGCATTCTCACAGATATGATTAAGCTTAAAAGTCAAACAGTAAATACATTTTTCAGAGAGTAAATATTTGTCCTTATTTCGGACAATAGTTTCGAATCAGAAAGTATCTTGTACTACACACTTCCTGTAGTAGCCCGTTTTGTTCCTCAGAATTCAAGTTATCTCCACACCAAATTTCATCGAAATCGGTTCAGCGGGTTAACAACAATAAATTGTCATGCATGAAGCGGTTGCTTTCACGCGTTTCTCTGTTTATGGCGTCGTGAAATTTGAACTGTGTGTCGTACATAATTGTAAGTTTGCAGGTACATTTAGTGGTCTATGTTAGTGCTGTCTGAAAAATGTGTCGCGAATGAAGTTAATAAATTAAAACGTCATGCCTGATGCGAAGGAGGACAGCGGAAATGTAACATGCGATAAATTTTTTTCCGTCCTTTATGTGGTGGAGGGGGGGGGGGGGGGGGGTGCGCGCGTGCGTGGGAGGGAGAGTTCAGCGAGAAAATAGTTTTATAAATGTCATGATATATGAACTTTGTTGCATGTCACTAAGTTCTCTGATGCTCACATACTGCATGATTGGTTACTCGCGCGTAGAGGGCTACATTGTTTTTCGCCTCCACCGTCGCCCCTTTGATGGATACGTGATTCTTAACCGCACACCGGTTCTTTCCAAGCAGTAAACGGAATATGTACCATGTTTGGTTGGAATCGGTCCAGTGGTTTCGAAGACGGGGATCATACATACAGACGTACAATTTTATAATATGAATAAATCTCTCTTTCTCCGCCATCCGGTTTTAATAAATTAAAACCGGTACGCCGCCCAAAACTATGCTCAAGTTACCTACGAGAACGTCATGAAAATTCATCCACTCGTTTTGGAGATAGGCGCATTCAAATACAGACCGACACTGCGGTTTTACAGATTATTAGTACAGGTATGGCAAGGAAAGCGTTTCTGAAGAAGAGAAATTTGTTAACATCGGGTATAGAGTTGTGTCAGGAAGGCGTTTCTGAAAGTATTTGTATGGAGTGTAGCCGTGTATGGAAGTGAAACGTGCGCGATAAATAGTTTAGACAAGAAGAGAATAGAAGCTTTCGAAATGGGATGCTACAGAAGAATGCTGAAGATTAGATGGGTAGATCACATAACTAATGGGGAGATATTGAATATAATTGGGGAGAAGAGAAATTTGTGGTACAACTTGATTAGAAGAAGGGATCGGTTGGTAGGACAAGTTCTGAGGCATCAATGGATCAATTTAGAATTGGAGGGCAGCGTGGAGGGTAAAAATCGTAGAGGGAGATCAAGAGATGAATAGACTAAGCAGATTCAGAAGGATGTAAGTTGCAGTAGGTACTGGGAGATGAAGCAGCTTGCACAGGATAGAGTAGCATGGAGAGCTGCATCAAACCAGTCTCTGGACTGAAGATCTCAACAACATGTACTTTCTGGTCTGCGTGAACTCATATTATGAAGTCCTGGTTTTAAAGGATATCCTCTCTACTGTTAAGCTCCCGGGTATTATTTAACACTATATAGAAATAGAGAAACTAAACAACCTCTTGATTTATTTCTAGAAAGATCTTTTCAATGCGTTTTATTCTGAGAGATAATTTGTAGCACAAAATATGCCCAGTAGCTGTCGGATCTTTTTCGGTTAACTTGAGCCGTTTCGTATGTAGTCAATAAGATCTCTATTTCTCTTATTATATTATGTCTCTCACTGTATGGTAATTATGCTATAAGTTCGTAAGTGTTCCGTTATACATAGTAAAGGGTCTTGATAAGCTCTCTGAATTTACTTCTTCAGAACTGTCTCTAGGTCAGGTTTGTGATGCATCTTAGAGCCTTCTTCTGAATCTTCGCTCACCTGTGAACATGCAAGCGTGGTGCATTTCCCCGAACTACAGTAGATTACGACGGGTGGGGGTAGACTTGGGTCGCAGTACTGTTACATTTAGATCGACTCTGTTCGGCGAGCTTCAATTCTCGTTTGTTCTTAACATTTGGCTAAAGTGATCTTGTCTTCGTGACTCCTGTGGTATTGTAGTATATTCCTAGATTCTTCACTTCGAGTTCGTTCTTCAAGTTTTCTAAGTAGACTTCCAGTGAGATGTTTAGCGTCTACCTTCAAGCGTTCGCCATTTGAGTTCTTTCAGCACTTCCGTAACTCTCTCCCATGGATCAAGCAAACTTTTGAAAATTATTGTTGACCATCTTTCTACATGTTCAAAGTCCCCTGATAGTCCCCGGACAGTCCCCGGACAGTCCCCGGACAGTCCCCGGACAGTCCCCGGACAGTCCCCGGACAGTCCCCGGACAGTCCTCCGACAGTCCCCCGACAGTCCTCTTTAATACGAGGGTCGGTCAAAAAGTAATGCCTCCCATTTTTTTTCTACTTAAAGAAATTAAGTTAAGTGAAAAATTTGAATTTGGCGCCATTCCTCAAACCTTCTGCAATCCACTGCAGTAGTAACTTTCGGTGTCAACAGGTGGCAGCACAGCAGAAGTTTGTAAGATGGCCGACATCGATGTTCGTTTGAGACAGCGTTGTGTGATTGAATTCTTGAATGCAGAAGGTGAAACGCCCATACGCATTCATGAAAGACTGAAGAAGGTGTATGGTGTTGTGACAGTGGATGTCAGCACTGTTAGACGATGGGTTCGTCGTTGTAAGGAAGCTGAAGGGCAAACACCGTTGACTGACGAAAAGCGGAGCGGCAGGCCGGTGAGTGCAGTGACTCCACACAACATTCAGCAAGTTGATGACATCATTCGTGGTGACCGTCGGGTGACTGCAGATGAAGTGTGTCGCATTATTTCTCTTAGTAAAGGCAGTGTGATCACGATTATTAAACAATTGGGGTACTCAAAAGTTTGTGCACGGTGGGTTCCAAGAATGTTAACCGATCAGAATAAAGAGGCAAGGAAAACAATAGCCTCCCAACACTTGCAGCGCTTCCGTTTGGAGGGAGATGAGTTTCTGAAAAAAATTGTGACCGGGGACGAAACATGGGTGCATTTTTTTGAACCCGAATCAAAGAGGCAGTCAATGGAGTGGCGTCACACAAGCTCGCCGAGGAAGAAAAAATTCAAAACTGTGCGATCGGCAGGGAAAGTTATGGCAACAGTTTTCTGGGATACAGAGGGTGTGATTCTGGTTGATTTTTTGGAGCAGGGATGCACAATAAATTCTGTTCAATACGTCACAACCCTCAACAAACTTAAAGCACGTCTTCAGCGAGTTCGCCCAGCAAAATCAATGGCAGATGTTCTTCTTTTGCATGACAATGCAAGACCACACACCAGTCGTCACACCTCTGACGAGATTGTCAAAATTGGATGGGAAGTTTTGCCTCATCCCCCATACAGCCCTGACCTGGCACCATCAGACTTCCATCTGTTCGGGCCACTAAAAGAAGCTCATCGTGGGATTCATTTTGAAGATGAGGAGGCCGTCAAAACATCCGTGCGTCAATGGCTTACGAAGCAGAGCTGTGATTTTTACCGTGCTGGGATACATGCCCTTGTTCAAAGATGGACCAAAACTGTAGAGATGGGCGGAGATTACATTGAAAAATGACAAAATGATCCTCAATGTTGTGGTTTTCAACCTATGTAATTGCATTTAAATTTCCTGACAATTAAACGTAGAAAAAAAAAATAGGAGGCATTACTTTTTGACTGACCCTCGTACAATGTCCACACATGTGAACGATATTTTAGGACGTCCACACATGTGAAAGATATTTTAGGATGGCACGCGCGAATAATTCGTATGCAGCTTCCTTCGTGGCCAAACAGTACTTCCCTAGTATTCTGTCAGTCAACCGAAATCTGTCACATGCTTTACCTACCTTTAGGCTACGTGATTATTCAATTTCATATCCGTACAAATTGCGTACGAATGTATTTGTATGAGTTGAAGGATTCGAATTTATATAGATTTTTCAGTCACAGTATACTAACATTTTTCGTTCCGTGATGTGCTTAATTTTACATTTTTGAACATTCTAAGCAAGTTTCCAATCTTTGCACCACTGTGAAATCTTGTCGAGATCAGAGTGAAATGGATGTATGATGCAGTAGCTACGCTCACACGAAGTGCCTACCTGAATTTGTCTAGTTGTCACTTGACAGCGGGCTGCGCAGCTCCCGTCGCTAACCGTTCATCAAGGAGTTGATATGTCACTACGAGCAGCGACACAGCACCGATGGTTGCATTTAATTTCATTCTGAATTGAGCAGTGTCTTCCCATTGTCTGATTACTATGTAGTGTATAGTATACATTAAAAACGTCTTACTTCTGTAACCTCCCCGCAAAAAATGTAAATGAAAATGAATTTTTCTTAATATTGCAACTTCTGAACAAAATTGATTTTAATGTAACCTCTGAACAAAATTGGCTCCCATTTATAGTCTCTGTGCAAAGAATGCATTCACACTTAATATTCCCACAAAATTATTTTCTCATTTAATGTCAAGTTCGGAATAGAAAAATTCCTAAACACCAAAAATAATAAAAAAGTTTAGTAACCTGATAAATTTTATGAGGACAGCAGCGCTGCCCTTCGGCCCTGTATTCTGAATAAAGAGCAAAAATTCTTACTGTGGTGTCACCGCCAGACACCACACTTGCTAGGTGGTAGCTTAAATCGGCCGCGGTCCATTAGTACATGTCGGACCCGCGTGTCGCCGCCATCAGTACTTGCAGACCTAGCGCCACCACATGGCAGGTCTAGAAAGACGGACTAGCACTCGCCCCAGTTGTACGGACGACATTGCTAGCGACTAGACGTACGAGGCCTTCCTCTCATTTGCCGAGAGACAGTTAGAATAGCCTTCAGCTAAGCACATGACTACGACCTAGCAAGGCGCCATTAGCCTTACCTACTTTGAGAGTTATAGTATAAATGTCTCAAGAAGAACGCTGTATTCATCAGAGAATAAAAGTTAAGTATAAAGCAACTACGTACTTTTCTTGCTACCATTCAATAGTTATCCTGTTTCAGACTTCACGCCCGTCTGCATTAGTTAGCGTGCCTTTCGGCTACCTCCGAGTGGTGTGGCTGTCTTGCTACGCCACAACACTTACCTCAATAAAAACCGCAATTATATCTGCTCTTAAGTTGAAATTTTTCGCCACAGCTTCGTGCAATGCTGGCGTATATTTTTTTTTTTTTTTTTTGATTATTGGAAGGAATGATCATGCATTTGAAATATTCTTTAAATTGAAAAGAATGCTTTTCTTTAAAAGAGTTGCTTTATATTATAAAAATTATTATCGGGGCATTTCTTTGAACAAATTAAATTACAATTAACATACATTATTAAATATGCGCAAGGCTGCTTCTTTACCTTCTACAACAATACTCATCCTCCAGAGTCCTGACCAGAGTCGCGAGCAGAGCACACAGCCGACGCATGCCGACTCTCCGACTAGCACGGACAGACTACCACTGTCGACTCGCGCGGCCAAGCGCAGACTTGCAACAGCTAACGATAAACTACTCTCTGGTCAGAGATTCTGTCATGCCTCGCCCATCGCCGGCAATGTGTACGTCTTTCACTTCCATTAAATCTAGTATTTCTGACTTTATCTCGCACAATTTCTCTTCCCTGTTTTGAGACAAATTGACCAGCTCCCATAGTCTTCTTATGGTGAGTTATACTTCCGTTTAAACAGATTTGACTTTATATAGACACCAAGACGTTATTTCACGTGTGGAATAGTTTTCGAGATACGTGGTGCTAAGAAGGAAACTTCTGTTTCAATAACTAACGTAATACCGGCCCTAATTAAAATGATCAGAGTTTTGACGTGCTTCTAGAGCCCACTGAGAATGATACTATACGTAAATACCAGAATGTTTACACTACTTTTGTAGGAGATAGGGACTTCAAACTTCATACCTGCTACGTGTTAAATACCGACACCATTGCATAAAACGCTGCTTGCAAGAGTATAAGTGTAAGAAACACAATGCAGTAGTAAAATTGTAAAGGATTCTTTGTTGAATGAGGTATTGTGGTAATCAACGAGAAAAAAACAGCCGTGAGAGCATCAGTTTTTCATATATGATGGGATAAAAGTGTATGCCGGACCGAGACTCGAACTCGGGACCTTTGCCTTTCGCGGGCAAGTGCTCGTTTCTTGTCCTGCAAGGTTCGCAGGAGAGCTTCTGTGACGTTTGGAAGGTAGGAGACGAGGTACTGGCGGAAGTAAGTCTGTGAGGACGGTTCGTGAGTCGTGCTTGGGTAGCTCAGATGGTAGAGCACTTGCCCGCGAAAGGCAAAGGTCCCGAGCTCCAGTCTGGGCCTGGCACACAGTTTTAATCTGCCAGGAAGTTTCATATCAGCGCACACTCCGCTGCAGAGTGAGAATTTCGTTCTAGTATGATGGGATAAGTTTGAAGCTGTTTACGAACAGGAAAATGATAGTCTGGATTTCACTTTACTTTTTCTTCGGTAACTGGATAAGAAGTTACAGCAAAAAATATTTCTTTCATAGGTTTTCTCCTGGACTCATTCATATTATAGAATCTTGTCTACTTAATCACGTAACAATAACACGGTATAATGGCGGTTATCCAGCAAGACTATCCACTGGTCAAGGTTACCTCGTAGCAGGAGCAGCTCGTGCAGATAGCTCTCTTTGAGAAGATTCGGGGGGACGTTGGTCCACGAACCAAATTCAGGAGAGTCTATCTCGATCACGGCGCTCTTATCTTTGTCTGTGAGGGGATTGGTACAGTGGACTGGCTTAAGGAAAATATGCCGTAACATCACCGTGGAAGGATGCGAAGCTGCTGGTAAAGACAGCGGCTGGACTCTCCAAGACCGCAAAGATATTAATCCGGGTGCCAAAACTTAAGGATAGCTGTACAGAGACTCAGGACATGCCCCCATTACACCTGTGGGTAAAGATGGAGGCAGCAGCTGGAGCACACAGGTTAAGGACTGACAAAAAAACTGCAACTCACTGGCGTATCCAGTATCTCACACTAAAATAGTGAGCGAGGTAGACATGGCTATGGTTAGGGAAATGCCGGCCAACTATGTATTAACTCCCAGCTGCTTCAACAAGCCTTTCGATGGGGGTAGAGAGCTTCGCGAGAATACGACACCATACTGGCGACATAGTCTGGTTCACTGACGGCTCGAGAACAGATCAAGGCCGGGATACACGGGGTGCAGCTGAGGCTGGAGACTGCAACCCCTCTAGGGAAGATGGCCACTGTGTTTCAAGGTTGCATGGAGGAGAATTTGCGGAGTTGTTACAGAGGCATTTTCATTTCTTCAGACAGCCATCAGCCCTGAAAGAACTGACAGTCTCTGCCGCAATCTGCAGAATGCCACAAAGTCCTTGTGGAGCCAGGCGAAAGCAATAGGGTAAACCTATTGTGGGTCCCTGGTCACGCAGGGATTAGTGGTAATGATCAATCCGACAGGTTGGCCAGAATAGGGGCGATGACACCATTTATTGGACCGGAACCTGTTCTGAAAACCACCAAGGCGATGATCAAAATAATACTACAAGACTGCACAAGGAGACAGCATGTAGAATATTGGGCCAAGGTCCAAAAGCAAAAACATGGCCAGGTATCGATGCCAAAGCCGTGTTCAAAGAGAAGTCTCTCAATCCTGGGCTTGAAGAGGAGAGAAATGAAACTCATGGTTGGACTATTGACAGGCCATGAGAATTTCAAAAAACACCTACATACAGTGGGGATTATAGAAGACCCCAAATGTAGGATGTGTGGTGTGGGCTAGGAAACCCCATCACATTTGAATACGAGGCATTGGAGATTAAAAGACACAGAATATTCGGATCAACCGGACTGAAGGAATTGTGTCTAGCAAAGCCCTGCTAAAGATCTCCTTGCTCTGTTGAAGGGCATTTGGCTTCACTAGAGACACAGGGAACTTTACCGCACAATAAACTCTGTTTTAGTGCGGGCACCAGTGGGCTTGACCAATGTTGTTTTTGCTTCCCTGATAAAATCAAATCAACTGTATCACACAGAAGTACTTACACACAACGATTTAGAAACCCGCATAAATTGGAAGAAATTAATCAGACTGTCATGTATAAATTTTACCTGCATGTGAGCATAGTACGAATATTACACACTGTGTGGCAGTTTAATAGCTCGCAGATTTATCTAGCACTTGTCACGTAAACACATGGCCATACAATTGCAGAAATTTTCTCTATAATACAGTACAATACTTTATTATACCGTACCTCGCTATTTTTCACCATCAAAGTGCCTCACATAAATACGACATTTACAATTACTCAGCTCCAAATGGTAGAGAACAGCAACCGGACGTCGTTTCCGTCCTAGCTTTTTTTTTTTTTTTTTTTTTTTTTTTTTTTTTTAATAGCAGACGCAGGTTTCGGCTAGTACGTAGTCAATATCGGTGCAGCATTTCAGAGTTGTTATACATGCTCTAGTACGTCTACACCTGTTGTTCAGGATAGTGTCACAGTTCATTAAAGAACTGAGGCTCTAATCAAGCGAGAACGGAAACGACTGATTGCTGCTCTCTACCATTTTAAAAGTTGTGTCACACTCGTTGAGCCTATTCCACTCACCTAATGGTAGATAATTTGATGGATTATACACCTGTTATATATGACGTTATGGTCTTCAGTCCAGAGACTGGTTTGATGCAGCATTCCACGCTGCTCTATCCTGTGCAAGCTTCTTCATCTCCCAGTACCTACTGCAACCTACATCCTTCTGAATCTGCTTAGTCTATTCATCTCTTGGTCTCCCTCTTTGATTTTTACCCTCCACGCAGCCCTCCAATACTAAATTGGTGATCCCTTGCTGCCTCAGAACATGTCCTACCAACCGATCCCTTCTTCTAGTCAAGTAGTGCCACAAATTTCTCTTCTCTCCAATTCTTTTCAGTACCTCCTCATTAATTATGTGATCTATCCATCTAATCTGCAGCATTCTTCTGTAGCACCACATTTCGAAAGCTTCTATTCTCTTCTTGTCTAAACTATTTATCGTCCACGTTTCACTTCCATACATGGCTACACGCCATACAAATATTTTCAGAAACGACTTCCTGACACTTAAATCGATACTCGATGTTAACAGATTTCTCTTCTTCAGAAACGCTTTCCTTGCCATTGCCGGTCTACATTTTATATCCTCTCTACTTCGACCATCATCAGTTATTTCGCTCCCCAAATAGCAAAACTCGTTTACTATTTTAAGCGTCTCATTTCCTAATCTAATTCCCTCAGCATCACCCGACTTAATTCGACTACATTCCATTATCCTCATTTTGCTTTTTTTGATGTTTATCTTCTATCCTCCTCTCAAGACACTGTCCATTCCATTCAACTGCTCTCCCAGGTCCTTTGCTGTCTGTGACAGAATTACAATGTCATCGGCGACCCTCAAAGTTTTTATTTCTTCTCCACTGATTTTAATTCCTACTCCAAATTTTTCTTTTGTTTTCTTTACTGCTTGCTCAATAAACAGATTGAATTCCATCGGGACAACCCCGTCTCACTCCCTTGCCAACCACTGCTTCCCTTTCATGCCGCTCAACTCTTATAACTGCCATCTGGTTTCTGTACAAATTATAAACAGCCTTACGCTCCCTGTATTTTATACCTGCCCCTTCAGAATTTGAGAGTATTCCAGTCAACATTGTCAAAAGCTTTCTCTAAGTCGGCCGGCCGCGGTGGTCGTGCGGTTCTAGGCGCTCCAGTCCGGATCCGCGCTGCTGCTACGGTCGCAGGTTCGAACCCTGCCTCGGGCATGGATGTGTGTGATGTCCTTAGTTAGGTGTAAGTAGTCCTTAGTTAGGTGTAAGTTCTAGGGGACTGATGACCACAGCAGTTGAGTCCCATAGTGCTCAGAGCCATTTGAACCATTTTTCTCTAAGTCGACAAATGATAGAAACGTAGGTTTGCGTTTCCTTAATTTATCTTCTAAGATAACTCTTAGGGTCAGTATTGTCTCACGTGTTCCAACATTTCTACGGAATCGAAACTGATCTTCCCCGAGGACGCCTTCTACCAGTTTTTCCATTCGTCTGTGAAGAATTCGTGTTACACTCCTGGAAATGGAAAAAAGAACACATTGACACCGGTGTGTCAGACCCACCATACTTGCTCCGGACACTGCGAGAGGGCTGTACCAGCAATGATCACACGCACGGCACAGCGGACACACCAGGAACCGCGGTGTTGGCCGTCGAATGGCGCTAGCTGCGCAGCATTTGTGCACCGCCGCCGTCAGTGTCAGCCAGTTTGCCGTGGCATACGGAGCTCCATCGCAGTCTTTAACACTGGTAGCATGCCGCGACAGCGTGGACGTGAACCGTATGTGCAGTTGACGGACTTTGAGCGAGGGCGTATAGTGGGCATGCGGGAGGCCGGGTGGACGTACCGCCGAATTGCTCAACACGTGGGGCGTGAGGTCTCCACAGTACATCGATGTTGTCGCCAGTGGTCGGCGGAAGGTGCACGTGCCCGTCGACCTGCGACCGGACCGCAGCGACACACGGATGCACGCCAAGACCGTAGGATCCTACGCAGTGCCGTAGGGGACCGCACCGCCACTTCCCAGCAATTAGGGACACTGTTGCTCCTGGGGTATCGGCGAGGACCATTCGCAACCGTCTCCATGAAGCTGGGCTACGGTCCCGCACACCGTTAGGCCGTCTTCCACTCACGCCCCAACATCGTGCAGCCCGCCTCCAGTGGTGTCGCGACAGGCGTGAATGGAGGGACGAATGGAGACGTGTCGTCTTCAGCGATGAGAGTCGCTTCTGCCTTGGTGCCAATGATGGTCGTATGCGTGTTTGGCGCCGTGCAGGTGAGCGCCACAATCAGGACTGCATACGACCGAGGCACACAGGGCCAACACCCGGCATCATGGTGTGGGGAGCGATCTCCTACACTGGCCGTACACCACTGGTGATCGTCGAGGGGACGCTGAATAGTGCACGGTACATCCAAACCGTCATCGAACCCATCGTTCTACCATTCCTAGACCGGCAAGGGAACTTGCTGTTCCAACAGGACAATGCACGTCCGCATGTATCCCGTGCCACCCAACGTGCTCTAGAAGGTGTAAGTCAACTACCCTGGCCAGCAAGATCTCCGGATCTGTCCCCCATTGAGCATGTTTGGGACTGGATGAAGCGTCGTCTCACGCGGTCTGCACGTCCAGCACGAACGCTGGTCCAACTGAGGCGCCAGGTGGAAATGGCACGGCAAGCCGTTCCACAGGACTACATCCAGCATCTCTACGATCGTCTCCATGGGAGAATAGCAGCCTGCATTGCTGCGAAAGGTGGATATACACTGTACTAGTGCCGACATTGTGCATGCTCTGTTGCCTGTGTCTATGTGCCTGTGGTTCTGTCAGTGTGATCATGTGATGTATCTGACCCCAGGAATGTGTCAATAAAGTTTCCCCTTCCTGGGACAATGAATTCACGGTGTTCTTATTTCAATTTCCAGGAGTGTAGTATTTTGCAGCCGTGGCTTATTAAACTGATGTTCTGTAATTTTCACACCTGTCAACACCTGCTTTCTTTGGGATTGGAATTATTAAATACTTCTTGAAGTCTGAGGGTATTTCGCCATCTCATACATCTTGCTCACCAGATGGTAGAGTTTTGTCAGGACAGGCTCTCCCAAGGCTATCAGTAGTTGTAATGGAATGTTGTCTACTCCCGGGGCCTTGTTTCGTCTTAGGTCTTTCAGTGCTCTGTCAAACTCTTCACGCAGTTATCATATCTCCCATTTCATCTACATCTACATCCTCTTCCATTTCCATAATGTTGTCAACTACATCGCCCTTGTATAGACTCTCTATATACTCCTTCCAACTTTCTGCTTTCCCTTCTTTGCTTAGAACTGCCTTTCCATCTGAACTCTTGATATTCATACAAGTGGTTCTTTTTTCACCAAAGGTCTTTTTAATTTTTCTGCAGGCAGTATCTATCTTGTAGTGATATATGCCTCTACATCCTTATATTTGTCCTCTAGCCATCAATGCTTAGACATTTTTCACTTCCTGTCGATATCATTTTTGAGACGTTTGTATTCCTTTTTGCCTGCTTCATTTACTCCATTTTTATATTTTCTCCTTTCATCAATTAAATTCAATATTTCTTCTGTCACCCAAGGATTTCTACTAGCCCTCGTCTTTTTACCTACTCGATCCTCTGCTCCCTGCACTATTTCATCTCTCAAATCTACCCATTCTTCTACTGTATTTCTTGTCCACATTCCTGTCAATTGTTCCCTTATGTTCTCCCCGAAACTCTGTACATCGTCTGGTTTCGCCTGGTTGTCCAGGTCCCATCACCTTAAATTCCCAACTTTTCGCAGTTTCTTGAGTTTTAATCTACAGTTCATAACCAATAGATTGTGGTCAGAGTCCACATCTGCCCCTGGAAATGTCTTACAATTTAAAACTTGGTCCCTAATTCTCTTTCTTACCATTATATAATATATCTGAAACCTTCTAGTATACCCAGGGTTCTTCCATGCATATAACCTTCTTTTATGATTCTGAACAAAGTTTTAGCTATGATTAAGTTATGCTTTGCCAAAATTCTACCAGGCGGCTTCCTCTTTCATTCCTTACCCCATTCCATATTCACCTACTACGTTTCCTTCTCTTCCTTTTCCTTCTGTCGAATTCCAGTGACTTAAATTTTCGTCTCCCTTCACTATCTGAATAGTTTCTTCAATGTCATCATACATTTCTTCAATTTCTTCGTCGACTGCAGAGCTAGTTGGCTTATAAACTTGTACTACTGTGGTAGGTGTGGGCTTCGTATCTATCTTGGCCACAATAATGCGTTCACTATGCTGTTCGTAGTAGCTTACCCACATTCCTATTTTTTTTATTTATTATTAAACCTACTCCTGCATTACCCCTATTTGATTTTGTATTTATGACCCCGTATTCACCTGACCAAAGGTCTTGTTCCTCCTGCCACCGAACTTCACTAATTCCCACTATATCAATTTCAACCTATCCATTTTCCTTTTTAAATTTTCTAACCTACCTGCTCGATTAAGGGATCTGACATTCCACGCTCCGACCCGTAGAACGCCAGTTTTCTTTCTCCTGATAACGACGTCCTCCTGAGTAGTCCCCGCCCGGAGATCCGAATGGGGAACTATTTTACCTCCGGAATATTTTACCCAAGAGGGCGCCATCATCATTTAATCATACAGTAAAGCTGCATGCCCTCGGGAAAAGTTACGGCTGTAGTTTCCCCTTGCTTTCAGCCGTTCGCAGTACCAGCACAGCAAGGCCGTTTTGGTTAGTGTTACAAGGCCAGATCAGTCAATCATCCAGACTGTTGCCCCTGCAACTACTGAAAAGGCTGCTGCCCCTCTTCAGGAACCACATGTTTGTCTGGCCTCTCAACAGATACCCCACCGTTGTGGTTGCACCTACGGTACGGCTATCTGTATCGCTAAGGCACGCAAGCCTCCCCACCAACGACAAGGTCCGTGGTTCATAGGGGGCTGTTATACATACCTATGAAAAATAACTGGTGCTTCTGTCACATCTATTTACATCTGTAGCAACGAAAACACTGCACCATAGCTATTACTAAAACTCACACTAAGTTAACGTTTATAAAACAAGGTGCCTACGTTTGACCTTCAAGTTTCGCTATTACCGCAAATTGTTGACAAACGGCATCGTCCGAAAATCACGTGATTATCGCTGTATGACACTGAGAATATGCGCAGTAGATTATGCTCATTCAGTAGATATTTATGCTGTATGGTTCAATGTGGTAGTTTCTCGCTGTCATTACCGTAGATCCATTGTATTGGAGACTGGCACCAACCCTGATTGGGAAATGCTTTTACGAAATGACGTAGCAGCGAAGTACAATGCTTCATTTGCTTTAAAAGATTAAAGATTTTTCTCCCATTTCTGTGAAATAATACCATCGGAATGAAATTATGATAACAGTGATGAACTCACGAGGACTGATCCATTTTCTCACTGGCCATGGATCCTACCCGACACACTTATGTCGATTTGGGAAGGGCTACAGCCGCGTGTGACTGCGGCGTGTCAGAGGGTACTCCCGAGCATGCGGTTTATGACTGCCCCCTCTTCAATGATGTTGCGACTACACTTCGAGACAGACTTCCAAACCATGACACGTATCAACTGCTTAGACGTGAAGACACTTTCAAACTGCTAAATACATTGGCTAACGAGGTATCATGGGAAGTTTTACCAGGAAACTTGAGGGACATGAACTAAATAACTGAGACAATCAACAGCAATTGCGTCCAGAGCCGTATTCCCATACTGCCTGTGCTTGGAGTGGCCGACTTTCCATCAAAGTTGGAATCCGCCACGTGCAGGATTACGGGAAGTGGGGGTCAATGCCACCGATAAGGACATGCACCGGATATGACGTAGGATAAGTTAGTTTGTAGGACTTACTTTAGGAAAATTAAGTTAGGGAACTGCAGCGAATAAACGTCTTGGCCTTCCCAGTGCCAGGGTCATTCTCTTCGGGTTTATCTCGATGAGCAACGCTATCAAAGTAGGTTTATATCTCACTGGCACACATGTGACGCTGCAGGCGATAGGAACTAGTTATAAGAAATAGATATAAGTCATAGGTATTTGATATTTAATGCCCATTGTTTGTAATATCAACTGTAGCTCACTTGAAAATGGTAATTAGTTGCAACATAATTATATCAGTTGTACAATTACACTCCTGGAAATTGAAATAAGAACACCGTGAATTCATTGTCCCAGGAAGGGGAAACTTTATTGACACATTCCTGGGGTCAGATACATCACATGATCACACTGACAGAACCACAGGCACATAGACACAGGCAACAGAGCATGCACAATGTCGGCACTAGTACAGTGTATATCCACCTTTCGCAGCGATGCAGGCTGCTATTCTCCCATGGAGACGATCGTAGAGATGCTGGATGTAGTCCTGTGGAACGGCTTGCCATGCCATTTCCACCTGGCGCCTTAGTTGGACCAGCGTTCGTGCTGGACGTGCAGACCGCGTGAGACGACGCTTCATCCAGTCCCAAACATGCTCAATGGGGGACAGATCCGGAGATCTTGCTGGCCAGGGTAGTTGACTTACACCTTCTAGAGCACGTTGGGTGGCACGGGATACATGCGGACGTGCATTGTCCTGTTGGAACAGCAAGTTCCCTTGCCGGTCTAGGAATGGTAGAACGATGGGTTCGATGACGGTTTGGATGTACCGTGCACTATTCAGTGTCCCCTCGACGATCACCAGTGGTGTACGGCCAGTGTAGGAGATCGCTCCCCACACCATGATGCCGGGTGTTGGCCCTGTGTGCCTCGGTCGTATGCAGTCCTGATTGTGGCGCTCACCTGCACGGCGCCAAACACGCATACGACCGTCATTGGCACCAAGGCAGAAGCGACTCTCATCGCTGAAGACGACACGTCTCCATTCGTCCCTCCATTCACGCCTGTCGCGACACCACTTGAGGCGGGCTGCACGATGTTGGGGCGTGAGCGGAAGATGGCCTAACGGTGTGCGGGACCGTAGCCCAGCTTCATGGAGACGGTTGCGAATGGTCCTCGCCGATACCCCAGGAGCAACAGTGTCCCTAATTTGCTGGGAAGTGGCGGTGCGGTCCCCTACGGCACTGCGTAGGATCCTACGGTCTTGGCGTGCATCCGTGCGTCGCTGCGGTCCGGTCCCAGGTCGACGGGCACGTGCACCTTCCGCCGACCACTGGCGACAACATCGATGTACTGTGGAGACCTCACGCCCCACGTGTTGAGCAATTCGGCGGTACGTCCACCCGGCCTCCCGCATGCCCACTATACGCCCTCGCTCAAAGTCCGTCAACTGCACATACGGTTCACGTCCACGCTGTCGCGGCATGCTACCAGTATTAAAGACTGCGATGGAGCTCCGTATGCCACGGCAAACTGGCTGACACTGACGGCGGCGGTGCACAAATGCTGCGCAGCTAGCGCCATTCGACGGCCAACACGGCGGTTCATGGTGTGTCCGCTGTGCCGTGCGTGTGATCATTGCTTGTACAGCCCTCTCGCAGTGTCCGGAGCAAGTATGGTGGGTCTGACACACCGGTGTCAATGTGTTCTTTTTTCCATTTCCAGGAGTGTATTATGACCCACTAATCAGATAAGGAATTGGGTTAACATTGTATAATTACCACGGTTTGTAATAAAGAATTTTTTTTAAAAACAGTGATAAACTGAACAAAAATCTATTCATAGTATACAATAAAAATAGGAAGTAGCTGATCTGTAGCCGGTGTCTAGACAATATGCCTTATTGTGCTTGAAGTCCTTGAAAACCGACGAATTAACAGGAAAAGCAGAGTTCTTCAATGTCAGATTTCACCCTTTATCACTGTCTATTCCTAATGCCCAAATAGCGGTGTGATCCTGGATTACGGCATTGTTTTTGAGCAGAGTTTCAATAAGTTGGGATCAGAAGGAGAATACCGGTGATGTTTTGTAGTATTCAGCCACTCGTCACTTGTCGAGCAAAACAGCGAACGGTGGATCGACAAAGTTTTCTTTTATTTGCCTATTTAATGGAAATGCCGTGTGGCTAGGGCCTCCCGTCGGGTAGACCGTTCGCCTGGTGGAAGTCTTTCGATTTGACGCCACTTCGGCGACTTGCGTGGCGATGGGGATGAAGTGGTGATGACTAGGACAATACAACACCCAGTCCCTGAGCGGAGAAAATCTCCTATTCAGCCGGGAATCGAACCCGGACCGTTAGGTATTGCAATATTTGGATTCTGTGTAATCTGAGGGAGTTTATTACAGCAATAAAAAACCGAAAATCGATTATTTCAGAAACCGGTTATTTTGACAGGCTTTAGCAGTCAGGTTAAATTGGTGTGGAAAGACACCGTTATAACCGAGTACCTATTGTTTCAGCTGTAAAAGCCATCGCTACCTACTGTCTTTACAGTGCAGCTGCAATTTCAAAACTGTTTGTCATCTGCAGCTAATAGGGATTTCTCTAAAGGAATCTGCTTGGCACGGAGCGAAACACGCACACACTCACTAAACAGAAAACTAAAAGTGTGTTTTGCACAAGGCAGTATATAAAAACACTGTGTTCGTCTAAATATGTGCACTTACATTGCAACCATTGTGAAGTGCATGCTAGAGGATACGTAGCATGTTAGTGTTCCAGTCGCGTATCGAGCAGAGTAAGATCGACGTCTGTAGCTAGTCTGATCTTACTTGTGTGGTCCCCACGGAAGCACCGTAGGGAAGTCAATTATCGTTGAAACAACCGATTTTCGCTTATACTGGTTTTTCCACGTCACTTTAACTCGAGTTCCAGCCTATGAAAACAACTGATTTCCGAAATAAAATATTTTCCGTTTTCAATTGCTATTATTTTCTGTAATAAACGTAGACTTCGAACAAAGACTGAAAAATTTTGACTGTCACAATTCCAAGACACATATAACCAAAATTTTAAATTAAATAGGCCAATAAAAGAAAACCTTTGTCGACACAGCGTTCGCTGCTTTCTTCGAAAGTGGTAAGTGGTTGAAAAGAAAAAAAAAAACCACCAGTATTCTGCTATTGAGTCTAATTTCTTGAAACTCTGGTCAAAAATGAAGATGTAATCGTAGATCATACCACTATTTGGGCGTTACGGGTAGTCAGTGCTAAAGGACGAATACTGAGGTTGAAGAATGTTTCTTGTGCCAATCTGTCCGTTTTCAAGGACTGCAAGTAGATAAACGCATATTATGTAAAGTCTGGCAGTAGATTAGCTACTTCCGATTTTTATTGTGTACTGTGACTGGACTTTTGTTCAATTTTTAATTTATACTGTACCCATAAGTTCCTTCGCCTTTTATTAATTCACCAGAGGACTCGTGTAAAACTTTGGAACTTCTATAAGTTGTAAATAAGTGTATTGGTTGGGATAAGGGTAATTGTTGAAATGAAAACATCTTTAAAAATGTACCGAACGACGTAAAATAATAATCATAAATTATGATTCATAGTTGTATATACATTTCCGTACATTGTTGTTTGTAATTTTTAACTTTCGACTGTAATATTTACAAATTTGTGCTATTGAAGAGAAGTTTAATGAGGAACACGAATATAAAATACAGAAAGTACATAAGTGCGAAATATATAAGTAAGAACGTAGTGTTCGCTTCTCTTAGCTTGTATATCACTAAAACCACAGTATTCTCAAACTGTAATTTGAGATTCTAGTTGCGCTTCGTACTTTATGTTAGCACGTTAGGTCGTAGCAGCAATAGGTAAATTAAAATTCAAGGTGACAACGAAAAATGTCGTTTAGGAAGGTATATTCGTTTAGAAAAGTCCACATACAAGATGGGCAGAGGTAACGGACTACCGCTGTTGCCACGAACATTCTTTTATATATATATATATATATATATATATATATATATATATATATATATATATATATATATATATATGATGGAAATGGCAGAAAACCTTTAATCTTTTAAAGCTAATGCATTGTACTTTGTTGGTACATTACTTCGTGAAAATATTTCCACACTAAACAACCGTAAAGACCTGGTGGGGGCAAGCCCTGCACACTCGTATATCATGCTTGAGCTACGACACGCGACAATAGGGACATTGCCTCAACAATGCTGTACCAGTTCTTACGCCACGGGTTTGTAGCTTGTCACTGTTGGCATTGTTATTAAAATAGCACTCATCGCTATCCCCATTTTCTAGAATATTGCGGTATTTCAAACCAATGCAAATTTCACGACTAAAAATTATTCCTTTTGCAAAAAACTTTTATTAAAAACGAAAAATTTTAGCACTGTTCCTATGGCTAATCCATTTTTCGGGTTTTTACACCGTTGGTAGTAAAAAACATCTGTTATAACCGAGACCAAACACAGGTTGTTCAGAACTAAAATACCCATATCAGCTTTAACCGGTCTATTTATCCCCCCCTCCAGAGCAGTGTGACTGTTGTGATCTTGTTCATTATTTCCAGCCGCTCAATCTCGTGAGTTGGTAAATCTGTCGTTGCTGAGAAATTGCGGTCCATGGTACGATGTAGCGGCGCAGATCGCCGTGGCCATTACGGGAATCACTGAAGGCGGAAAGAGGCTTGCGCCGAACTTCTTTCCCTAGCGAAGCGCTAATAGACCCGACATAAAGGGACCCCACAATGCCTGTTCCCCTCCCCCCTTACTGCTGATTACTGAGGGGGAGGCGTTCTAGCAATATTCGCCAAGCGATCGTTAATATCAGCGGAGGCATTCTCATTATGAAGTAGACGTCCATTGTGGATGGAAACCGACCGCTCCTCCGGTGTTAAAATTAGATAGCGGAAATGAATTTAATTTTATCTCCTTCCAGAATATTTACCAGTTCTTATCGCAGATACTGAAGGAAGTAAATACCCGCAGTGATTGAAACGGGGACTTTAGTTTGATAAACGAAATTGAATAGATGGAGTTCATCAGGAAGTGCAGGAAAATAAGTCGCGCTAAAGATTATTTTATTTCTTTTATTTATCCATTTATTTATCTTTATTAGAAGCATAGTACTCTGCCCTCCACCCCCCCCCCCTCCCCCCCCCCCTCCGCCTTGAACCATGGACAGTTTGGATTCCGTAGAAATGTCGGAACACATGAGGAAATGCTGACCCTACGACTTATCTTAGAAGGTGAATAAAGGAAAGGCAAACCTACGTTTCTAGCATTTATAGACTTAAAGAAAACTTTTGACAATGTTGACTGGAATACTCTCGTTCAAATTCTGACGGTGGCAGGGATAAAATGCAAGGAGAGAGAGGCTATTTACAATTTGTACAGAAACCAGATGGCACTTATAAGAGTCGAGGGACATGAAAGGGAAGCAGTGGTTGGGAAGGGAGTGAGACAGGGTAGTAACCTATCCCCCATGTTATTCAGTCTGTATGTTGAGCAAGCAGTAAAGGAAACAAAAGGAAAATTCGGAGAAGGAATTAAAATCCATGGAGAAGAAATAAAAAATTTGAGGTTCGCCGATGACATTGTAATTCTGTGAAACCAGCAAACGACTTGGAAGAGCAGTTGAACGGAATGGACAGTGACTTGAAAGGAGGATATAAGATGAACATCAACAAAAGTATAACGAGGATAATGGAATGTCGTCGAATTAAGTCGGGTGATACTGAGGGAATTACATTAGGAAAGTAGTAAAGGAGTTTGCTATTTGGGGAGCAAAAAAACTGATGATGGTTGAAGTATAGAGGATATAAAATGTAGACTGGCAATGGCAGGGAAAGCGTTTCTGAAGAAGAGAAATCTGTTAACATCGAGTATAGATTTAAGTGTCGAAGTCCTTTCTGAAAGTGTTCGAATGGGGTGTAGCCATGCATGGAAGTGAAACATGGACGATAAATAGTTTGGACAATAAGAGAATCGAAGCTTTCGAAATGTGGTGCTACAGAAGAATGCTGAAGATTAGATGGGTAGATCACATAACTAATGAGGAGGTATTGAATAGAATTGGGGAGAAGAGATATTTGTGGCAGAACTTGACTAGAAGAAGGGATCGGTTGGTAGGATATGTTCTGAGGCATCAAGGGATCACCAATTTAGTATTGGAGAGCGGCGAGGAGGGTAAAAATTGTAGAGGGAGACAAAGAGATGAATACACTAAGCAGATTCAGAAGGATGTAGGTTGCAGTAGGTACTGGGGGATGAAGAAGCTTGCACAGGATGGAGTAGCATGGAGAGCTGCATCAAACCCTTCTCTGGACTGAAGACCTCAATCACAACAGTTCTGTTACTTTCATACGTACAAGCATTCCACATAAGTTGCATTACAATCATAACCACAAGAGAATTATGGGCGGTGTTACATTTAAAAGCCACTGATCTGCCGAAAGTCATGGGATAGATGTATGCACATATACAGCTGGTGGTAGTATGCGTACACAAGGTATAATAGGGCAGTGCATTGGTGGAGCTCTGATTTATACCCGGACGATTCATGTCAAAGTTTACGACGTGAGAACGGCCACACGACAGGGATTAATACACTTCGAACGCGGAATGGTACTTGGAACTACACGCATGAGACATTCCATTTCGGAAATCGTTACGGAGTTCAATATTCTGAGATCCACAGTGTCAAGAGTGAGTTGTGAGTACCACATCTGAGGCATGATCTCTCACCACGGACAACGCAGTGGCGACGGTCTTCACTTAACGACCGACTGCAGCACCGTTTGCATCGAGTTGTCAGTGCTAACAGACAAGCAACACTGCTTGGAATAACCGCCGAAATCATTGTGGGACGTACGGCGAACGTATCCGTTAGGACAGTGCCGTCTTGATGGGCTATGGCTGCACGATATCGCCTGCACCGCCTCTCCTGGACTCGTGATCATATCGGTCCAATTCTTTTTTTTTTTTTTTTTTTTTTTTTGTCATCAGTCTACTGACTGGTTTCATGCGGCCCGCCACGAATTCCTTTCCTGAGCTAACCTCTTCATCTCAGAGTAGCACTTGCAACCTACGTCCTCAATCATTTCCTTGACGTATTCCAATCTCTGTCTTCCTCTACAGTTTTTGCCTTCTACAGCTCCCTCTAGTACCATGGAAGTCATTCCCTCATGTCTTTGGCAGATGTCCTATCATCCTGCCCCTTCCCCTTATCAGTGTTTTCCACGTATTCCTTACCTCTCCGATTCTGCGTAGAACCTCCTCATTCCTTACCTTATCAGTCCACCTAATTTTCAACATTCGTCTATAGCACCACACCTCAAATGCTTCGATTCTCTTCTGTTCCGGTTTTCCCACAGTTCATGTATCACTACCATACAGTGCTGTACTCCAGACGTACATCCTCAGAAATTTCTTCCTCAAATTAAGGCCGGTATTTGATATTAGTAGACTTCTCTTGGCCAGAAATGCCTTTTTTGCCATAGCGAGTCTGCTTTTGATGTCCTCCTTGTTCCGTCCGTCATTGGTTATTTTACTGCCTAGGTAGCAGAATTACTTAACTTCATTGACTTCGTGACCATCAATCCTGATGTTAAGTTTCTCGCTGTTCTCATTTCTACTACTTCTCATTACCTTCGTCTTTCTCCGATTTACTCTCAAACCATACTGTGTACTCATTAGACTGTTAATTCCGTTCAGCAGATCATTTAATTCTTCTTCACTTTCACTCAGGATAGCAATCTCATCAACGAATCGTATCATTGATATCCCTTCACCTTGTATTTTAATTCCACTCCTGAACCTTTCTATTATTTCCATCGTTGCTTCCTCGATATACAGATTGAATAGTAGGGGCGAAAGGCTACAGCCTAGTCTTACACCATTTTTAATACGACCACCTCGTTCTTGATCGTCCACTCTTATTATTCCGTCTTGGAATTGGTCTTTCTCCTCTTTCATTCCTTGTCCCAAGCCCGTATTCTCCTGTAACCTTTTCTCCTCCTCCTTCCCCTACAGCCGCATTCCAGTCGCCCATGACTATTAGATTTTCGTCCCCCTTTACATACTGTATTACCCTTTCAATATCCTCATACACTTTCTCTATCTGTTCATCTTCAGCTTGCAACGTCGGCATGTATACCTGAACTATCGTTGTCGGTGTTGGTCTGCTGTCGATTCTGATTAGAACAACCCGGTCACTGAACTGTTCACAGTAACACACCCTCTGCCCTACCTTCCTATTCATAACGAATCCTACACCTGTTACACCATTTTCTGCTGCTGTTGATATTACCCGATACTCATCTGACCAGAAAACCTTGTCTTCCTTCCACTTCACTTCACTGACCCCTACCATATCTAGATTGAGCCTTTGCATTTCCCTTTTCAGATTTTCTAGTTTCCCTACCACGTTCAAGCTTCTGACATTCCACTCCCCGACTCGTAGAACGTTATCCTTTCGTAGATTATTCAATCTTTTTCTCATGGTAACCTCCCCCTTGGCAGTCCCCTCCCGGAGATCCGAATGGGGGACTATTCCGGAATCTTTTGCCAATGGAGAGATCATCATGACACTTCTTCAATTACAGGCCACATGTCCTGTGGATACACGTTACGTGTCTTTAATGCAGTAGTTTCCATTGCCTTCTGCATCCTCATGTTGATAATTGCTGATTCTTCCGCCTTTAGGGGCAATTTCCCACCCCTAGGACAAGAGAGAGCGCTCCTCCGCCCTCTTTGACAAGGCCGTTGGCGGAATGAGGCTGACTTCGAATCCTAGACGACTGGAAAACCGTAGCCTGGTCAGCTGAACCCCGATTTCCGTTGGTAAGAGCTGATGGCTGTATTCGATTGTGGTGCAGAAACGACGAAGCCGTGGTCCCAAGCTGTCAACAAAACCGGTATGCAAGCTGGTGGTGACTCCATAATGGTGTGGGTTGTGTTTAAATGGAAATGACTGGGTGCTCTGGTACAACTGAACCGATCATTGACTGGAGATGGTTACGCTGGGCTACTTGGGGACCATTTGTAACCATTCATCGACTTCATTTCCCCAAAAAAATGCAGGAATTATCACTGGGATACACTTGTTCGTGATCGGTTTTAAGAACATTCTGGACATGTCGAGCAAATGATTTAACCAGTCAGATCACCTGACACGAATCCCATCGAACATTAACAGCACGTAATCGAGCGGTCAGTTCATGCATAAAATCCTGCACCAGCAACACCTTCGCAATCACGGGCGTCTATAGAGGGAGCATGGCTCAGTATTTCTGCTGGGTACTACCTACGACTTGTTGCGTCCATGCTATGTCGATTTTTTGCACTATGCTGGCCGAAAGCGGTCCGACACCATATTACGAGGTACCCCATGATAACTGGATTACGCAACATTTAGACATAACCAGTAAATTTTCAGGAACGTGCAAGTAATTTTCACAGAGCACTAATAGAACTCGAATGTAAAAGTGGGAAAAAGGGAAACGTTGCAAGCAAATTCATTGTACCACTCTGCCTGACATTGTGTTGGTCCACCTGTGGGACGCAGTATATAGCGACTCTGTGAGACATGGATCCACAAGTCTGTCGGGAGATATCTAGCACACAAGATACGTATGCACATGTCGGTCAGTTCCCAAAAATTACGGGCTGGTGATTTGTGTACATGGAGCTTTCAAGATCCTTGACGCGGATCCCAAATGATAGCAACAGGGCTGTCGGTACAAACTTACTTCAGCGACAATCGCATAAGAAACGGAACTGCAGCCTGACTGTACTTCAGATAACTGATTATTTACTACGAAATCCAGAATGAGATTTTCACTCTGCAGCGGAGTTTGCGCTGATATGAAACTTCCTGGCAGATTAAAACTGTGTGCCCGACCGAGACTCGAACTCGGGACCTTTGCCTTTCGCGGGCAAGTGCTCTACCATCTGAGCTACCGAAGCACGACTCACACCCGATCCTCACAGCCTTACTTCTGCCAGTATCTCGTCTCCTACCTTCCAAACTTTACAGAAGCTCTCCTGCCATGTCTCCGCAATATCCGTTCTTTCAGGAGTGCTAGTTCTGCAAGGTTCGCAGGAGAGCTTCTGTAAAGTTTGGAAGGTAGGAGACGAGATACTGGCAGAAGTAAAGCTGTGAGGAGCGGGTGTGAGTCGTGCTTCGGTAGCTCAGATGGTAGAGCACTTGCCCGCGAAAGGCAAAGGTCCCGAGTTCGAGTGTCGGTCGGGCACACAGTTTTAATCTGCCAGGAAGTTACTACGAAATCGTCATAAAAGATGGTAAGGTATCCCTGGAATAAAACGTCCTTTCACTTAATTTATTCATATTCCAACAGCGGAAACACGCCTGTGTCGCACTCATTCACTTTGACGAAACTTGTTTTTTCTGTTTTTCTATAAAGCAATTGGACTGCTGGGGCCCCTCGTCTAACACGTTTTGTGCACACCGTAAAGGCCCACTCGGCCCGCTTGGCTGGGGCCGGTGGCCCCCTCTGATCAGGCCTCAGTCTGCACAGCTCAGCCAGCGTCCTTCGTTGCCCATGCAGCAATATGTGGTGGGCCATGCGAGATCTTCCGTCCTGTTTCTCTGTTTAATTGGCAACTGAATTATGCTTACAAAACTATTATACATTAGATCGGAAACACGAAAATACACTGAGCCGTGGCTGGCTCATGTTATGCGTTGGATTAAACCAGGGCTTAACAACTGGCCGGTTTTGAGCGCGAGTACTCGCGTCTGCTCAGGCACGTGCTAGCGAGCAGGTGCAACGTCGCGGAGTAGGGAGGGACGGGAGGGAGAGGAAATGCGCGCGCACGTTTGAATGTGATCTCGCGTCCTTAGCCGATTTAACTAGCCATCTGAATGCTTTGAACATTTCACTACAAGGTAAAGATCTGCTAATTACTCATTTCATAGATCGAATACGAGCTTTTAAAATGAAATTGACACTTTGGGCGAGTCAGCTGGAAACAGGAAACCTAGCTCATTTTCCTAAATTATCGTCCATGCAAGATGTTCACAAAGACTGTGAACGTTATTCACATAGTTTAGTTGATCAGCGCTTTCGAGATCTGACAGCACTAGACAGTGATTTTGATCTGTTCTCTCCATATTCAGCGAATATTTAAGAGATTCGTCCTGAGCTGCAGCAAGAAGTTACTGACCTGCAGTGTGACAGAGAATACAGAGACAAATTTCAGAACAAGAAAAACATTTTGGAATCCTACAGACACTTTCCTCAGGATAGATTTCCTCGTTAGCACAAACTGGCGGCTACAATGATATCAATGTTCGGTTCCACTTATGTTTGTGCACAACTGTTTTCTGCAATGAAATGTAACAAGACGCGCCTGAGAAACGCATTGTCTGATCGAAATTTAAACTGCACGCTGCGCCTGAAATTCACAAGAACAATTACTCCGAACATAGACGCAATTGTAAAAGGCAAAAAGTACAAGATAACCGAGGATCCCACACTTCAGTGACACCCTTTATTGCGTAACAAAAAAATGGCTCTGAGCACTATGGGACTTAACATCTGTGGTCATCAGTCCCCTAGAACTTAGAACTACTTAAACCTAACTAACCTAAGGACATCACACACATCCATGCGCGAGGCAGGATTCGAACCTGCGACCGTAGCAGCCGCGCGGTCCGGACTGCGCGCCTAGAACCGCTAGTCCACCGCGGCCGGCTATTGTGTAACAGTTCACAAATTAATGCGAATGTAGAGGGATACACTAAGATAATAAAATTATGTGGCATGTGTACATTCTCCTTTATTTGTTTCATTTGTCGCAGTAATAATTCGTGATATCCCTGCAGGTGGCCGCGGATTTACATTGACTGGCGGCAGCTGTTGTGTGCCCCACGTGACTTTCCCCACTCTCCGCTCTGGTCCGGTAGTGGGGGTAGCGTGCTCGCGCTGCTCCGTGCCCGAGCCTTGCTGCTCACAGCTTGCTCCGCGAGCACTTATGTTGTGATGCCCTGGATTAAACCTTGATTGCTATTCTGTATTTAGTCTCCCGTTGCTACCGCGATTATGCTTTTATCCTCTCTCCCCATGCGTGGCAGCAGCGGTGTGTATCGATATTCGCACTTTGTACTATCTTTGGCCTCGCGCATATAGTTTCCGGCTCTGCTGTGTGCGATCAGTTGGTAGGCTGGCGTGGAGCAGCGAGGAAATCTCCGCGGCGCGTAGTTCGGCCGAGGTCGCTGGCGGCGTCCACGCGCGGTCGGAGTGTGTGTTGCTGCTCCCATTGCTACGAGGTCCGTGGCTCACCGATCCTGGACACGAAAGTTGAGTTTTGACTTAATCTACCATCAAGTAGACTGTTCACATTGTGTCGTTTGGATTTCGTTGTCGACAATTGGGACATTCCCGCGAGCTTCAACATGTGTTTTGAAGTTGGCAAATTTTAACCACCCTCAGGTGGAATTTAACTGTACTTGGTTATTTTGAATTGAAGTGCACCAGCGGAATCTTCTGCCTTGTGGCCGTCGACGTAAATTCAGGCAGTGTCGTCGCTGCGCATCACGGTGTGTAGTTTGACAGCTCAATGTATAATTGGCTGTTGGCACCAATACCTTCCACGATGTTCTATTGAACTCCCTGTTGTGTGCTGGTCGGGTGGAGCGGAAGTTATCTCGTCGGTGGGTCCGTTGACTGTCTGTCGGTTAGGTTTTCGTCGGATCGAGAATGGTTGGGCCGACTGCCTGGTTCACATAAGCGAGCGTTAGTGTTTGAATTCTAGGCAGACCCTTGGAAACTTCTTAGCGCCGTTGGGTATACTGACTTATTTGTTCTTGTTGTTGGTATTTGTATGGCTCCTAGCTGACTTTTAAATTAAGGTTGTTTTTCCCTTAAGGCGTAAGATTGTTTGGGCCTTCAGCCTAATTGAAAGAACTAATTTATCATAAGGCCTTCTGCCTTTAAATTCCTGATTTTAGATTAGGCTTTCAGCCGATTTTAAATTGAACTGGTCTTGCCCTTAAGGCATGAGATTGTATGACGCATTCAGCTGATAATTAAGTTCCGAAAATTAATGCTGTATTTTTTAAAAATTTTCTTGGCTCTTGTAATGTTTGGTGAAATAAATGTATGTTTGAGTGTAACTGACAGCCGCTTATTTTGGCCCCTTTCCACAATTTAAACTACGGGTCCAGTCCTGCAGTTTAGCAGGGCGTCTCATACGCACTAAGAGAAAAGAGAAGCACACCAAGAAGGAAACAACTGAATGGGACAGAAGTCGGTAGATGTAATGTACGCGTACAGATGAAGAAGTGATTACAGTTTGTGAAAAATCGGATGATTTATTCAAGAGAGAGAGCTTCAGAAATGGAGCAAGTCAATAAAGCGTTCGTCCATCTCTGGCCATTATGCAGGCAGTTATTGGTCTTGGAATTGTTTGATAGATTCGTTGAATACCCTCCTGTGGAATACCGTGCAAAATACTTCCAGCTGGCGCGTTATGTACTCAAAATCTTGAGCTGGTTGGAGGGTCCTGTCCATAATGTTCCAAACTTTCTCCAACGGGGAGAGCTGCAGCGATCAGGCGAGCCAAGTTAGGATTTGGCAAGCACGAAGACAATTAGTAGAAACTCGCAGTGTGAGAACGGGCATTATCTTGCTGAAATATGAGCCTAGGACGACCTGCCATGAAGGACAGCAAAACGGGGCGTGGAATATCGTCGACGTAACGCTATGGTGTAAGGGTGCCGGGGATGACAACTAAGGGGGTCCTGCAATGAAAAGATACGGCCTCCCATACCATCACTCCCGGTTGTCAAGCCGTTTGGTGGACGATAGTTTGGTATCTCACGGCTGTCAGGGGCGTCCCCAGATACGTCTACGGTCTGGATCTCATTGACTGGTACAAAATTGTCTTCAGTGATGAGTCCCGCTTCGAAATGGGCACTGATGACTAGTGAAGACGTGTCTGCATACGCCCCAGACTGTCGTGGGATAACAACACCCTGTTTTGTTGCCTTTATTGGCAAGTCATCCTGGGCTTACGTTTCAGCAAGATTATGCCCGTCCGCACACGACCCACCAGGGTAGCCGAGAGTGCTAACGCGCTGCTTCCTGGACAGATAGGTGTGCCAGCCTTGGATCGAATCCGCCCGGCGGATTGACGACGAAGGCCAGTCAGCCTGGATGTGGTTTTCAGGCGGTTTTCCACATCCCACTAGGTGAATACTGGGCTGGTCCAAAAGTTTCGCTTCAGTTACACGTTTCGCAGACATCTGTGTGTGTGTGTGTTGGGGTTTATGGGTGCTCAACATCGAGGTCATCAGCGCCCCCGCAGACATCTGATGAACACATTCACACTACGAGGTGCATTCAAGTTCTAAGGCCTCCGATTTTTTTCCTCCGGACTGGAAAGAGATAGAAACATGCACATTGTTTTAAAATGAGGTTGCGTTCATTGTCAATACGGGCCAGAGATGGCAGCACCGTACGGCAGATGGAATTTTACGGCCAGCGGCGAGAATTAGAACTGTTTTAAATACTTAAAATGGCGACGTTTTCCTTACTTGAACAGCGTGCAATCATTCGGTTTCTGAATTTGCATGTTGTGAAACCAATTGAAATTCATCGACAGTTGAAGGAGACATGTGGTGACGGAGTTATGGATGTGTCGAAAGTGCGTTCGTGGGTGCGACAGTTTAATGAAGGCAGAACATCGTGTGTCAACAAACCTAAACAACCTCGGGCTCGCACAAGCCGGTCTGACGACACGATCGAGAAAGTGGAGAGAATTGTTTTGGGGGATCGCCGAATGACTGTTGAACAGATCGCCTCCAGAGTTGGCATTTCTGTGGGTTCTGTGCACACAATCCTGCATGACGACCTGAAAATGCGAAAAGTGTCATCCAGGTGGGTGCCACGAATGCTGACGGACGACCACACGGCTGCCCGTGTGGCATGTTGCCGAACAATGTTTACGCGCAACGACAGCACGAATGGGACTTTCTTTTCGTCGGTTGTGACAATGGATGAGACGTGGATGCCATTTTTCAATCCAGAAACAAAGCGCCAGTCAGCTCAATGGAAGCACACAGATTCACCGCCACCAAAAAAATTTCGGGTAACCGCCAGTGCTGAAAAAATGATGGTGTCCATGTTCTGGGACAGCGAGGGCGTAATCCTTACCCATTGCGTTCCAAAGGGAACTACGGTAACAGGTGCATCCTACGAAAATGTTTTGAAGTACTAATTCCCTCCTGCACTGCAACAAAAACGACCGGGAATGGCTGCGCGTGTGCTGTTTCACCAAGACAACGCACCCGCACATCGAGCTAACGTTACGCAACAGTTTCTTCGTGATAACAACTTTGAAGTGATTCCTCATGCTCCCTACTCACCTGACCAGGCTGCTAGTGACTTTTGGCTTTTTCCAGCAATGAAAGACACTCTCCGTGGCTGCACATTCACCAGCCGTGCTGCTATTGCCTCAGCGATTTTCTGGTGGTCAAAACAGACTCCTAAAGAAGCCTTCGCCGCTGCCATGGATTCATGGCGTCAGCGTTGTGAAAAATGTGTACGTCTGCAGGGCGATTACGTCGAGAAGTAACGCCAGTTTCATCGATTTCGGGTGAGTAGTTAATTAGAAAAAAAAAAAAAAAGAATCGGAGGCACCTCGTATTTCCTGGATTACACTAGCTGCAGATAGTTGGGGTACACTAATTCCTTCCCAGGGGGTACAGGGTGCCGACAGAAAGGGCATCTGGCCATCCCTTAAAATTAACATGCCACATCTGCTTAACCAGCAGATCCCGCAAGTCAGGACATATGCTTGGGAAGAGAGAGAGAATGCCCGCCCACACATGGCATTAGTTTCTACTAGTTGCCTTCGTGCTTACCAAACCTTACCTTGGCCAGCAGGGTCGCTGGCTCTCCCCCCAATTGATAATGCTCTGAACATTAAGGACAGAGCCCTGCAGTGAGCTCGTAATTTTGACGCTCTAACGCACCAATTGCACATAATTTGGCACGATATTCGTGAGGAGGACATCCAACAACTCTGTCAATCAATTGCAAGGCGAGTGACTGCTTGTGGGAAGGCCAGAGGCGGAGCAACTCGTTATTGAAGTTAAAATCTCCTGGGTTATTGGCCTGCGTCATATTTTTACTAAAATGATCGACGTTTCGATCCCTCTGCTGGGATCTTCCTCAGGATCTTAAAGGTGTACACTACTGGTAGAGTCGGCCGCGGTGGTCGAGCGGTTCTAGGCGCTTCAGTCCGGAACCGCACGACTGCTACGGTCGCAGGTTCGAATTCTTCCTCGGGCATGGATGTGTGTGATGTCCTTAGGTTAGTTATGTTTAAGTAGTTCTAAGTCTAGGGGACTGATGTTAAGTCCCATAGTGCTCAGACCCATTTGAACCATTTGAACTACTGTTAGAATACTGTCCAAGACGAGTGGCGCGTCTTCTTATAAAGGGGAGTTTTCTCGCGTTCGTGCTCGAGAAGTGACAGTGTTGGTTAAAATTCATATGGCTACCATTGGTGGGACACTATAAGATCCTGAGGAAGATCCCAGCAGAGGGGTCGAAACATCGATCATTTTAGTAGAAATACGACGCTGCCTAATAACCCGGAAGATTTTAATTTCAGGGACAACGGCCACGAAAGCCTGCAGAATTGCATAAAACTCGTTATTCACTTGCTCAATTTGTGAAGCTGTTTCTCTTGAACAAATTATCCCAATTTTCCTGAAACGATAATAATTTGTTTGAACATACATATCACATCTTCTGATTTCTGTCCCAGTCGCATAATTCCTTCGAGGTGCGTCTTTTTTTTATCGTACAATGTATTTTGCTTTCTCTTTCTTCTTTCGACGGCAAATTAACTTTTAAAACGTTTTTCTACTTCCTGCCTGACTGTAACGCGAGTAGGTGCTTATTCAATCCCGGCAACAGAACATCGTACTGTCGTCAATAATAGCGGCATATTTATGTCATTTACGTCCCGAAATAGGATTCCTCGTCATCTATATAACATTAAGTAGTCTATCACTAAAACGCTAATAATAAGTGAAATGATGAATTTGCTCAACATATTGAAAACACATTACTTACTATAATAATATGTGTTGAATGAGGAGTGAACCACAAAAAACTTGCAACTAATTTAGTTAGTGAATTCAAGATATCGAGACGAGATTTTCAGCATAGATAGTACGCAGAAGGAATGCAATGGTTATTTTAGTTGCAGTGTGGTCCACAGCCATGACACACATCCAATACCAGAGCCTTCTTTACCAGTCAAGTGTACACGTCGTGTGATAAGTTACATTTCCCAGAATTGACAAATTAAGTGATCTATCAGTTGATAAGGTGCCATTAAAGATCTTTGATAGAGGGACAGTCTCACGCAAAAGGAGGCAGATTCATGAAACGTACTCGCACGAGCAACTGGATACTTGTTTGCGCAATCATTTGTCTTGAACTGTGTGCCTTACATTGATATATATGTGTAGCTACATCCAGTGGCATACGTGGATACTGTCTGTGAAATATGTTGCGAGTAGAATTGCCAGCAAAGGAGCAATAAATATATGATGCGGCATTTTGTCATGAATCTCAGTGTTTATGACGTTGTATCTAATGAAATATGTGTGGTATTATAGTATAATTTTGTATGTGCGTTTCGCGACTATCTGCGATATTTATTGAGAATATAGTTAGTGGCACAGGACTATTAAGCTCATTCATAGTGCAACACATCTCATTGTTTATGACGTCATATCTGCTGTACTGTAATAGATGGGTGATTGTTACCCACGCAGAGATTGTTGCCGAACAATAACGTACATGTGTACCAAGGTTGTTTGAAATCAGTCCAGTGATTTGGGAGGAGACATGGAACATACGCACATACGTGCATCCATGTACAATGTGTGTGGATTATGCTTTAGCTGACTTGATGTAAAAGAAAAAAACTTTCAAGCCGTTTTCCCTATTGCAGTATGCCTTACCTATGTAAATGTCTTATCAGGCAGCTCGTTACACTCGATTTTGAACACGTATCCATTTGATTGCTTGAGTAAGCTGCCCGTTTATGGTTCGTTTAGCAGTAGCATTTCCTAATGTAATTTGCTGTTTATGCCCAGCATGACTGTTAGTAAGACGGATGGTGGAAAATTCAATTTGGTTATTTACTTAGGGTCGCCATACATTTAAAAAATTATCTAGAGTTTGCAAATCCTGAGTGAGAGCTGTTTCTGAAGATGTAAATCATCAGAAATCAGTTGCTGTTATATAACCCATTCCCAAAATATCTTGGCGTGACACTGGATCGCACTCTGACATTTAGAAAACATCTAATTGAAACAGCCCCGCAAATGAGAAACAGAAACAACATGCTAGACAAACTCTCAGGAACGAGTTCTGGAGCTAAAGTGTCAGTACCGAAAACAACTGCCCTCTCACTTTCGAATCCTGTTGGTGAATATTGCTGTCCAAAATAGGTCAATAGTGCTCATACAGACACGGTTGATAAACAGCTAAATGTGGCCATGAGGCGTTTATTTGGTACAATAAACTCCACACCCACAGAACGGCTACCTGTTCTGTCTAGTATCGAACCAAAGACACGTCAAGCTGATTTGAAATGGGAATGGGAGAAATGTTCCAGAAATCCCGATCTGCCATTACACCAGGACTGTCATGCCACTCAAAGGCAACGACCTAAGTCTGGGAAACATTTCTGGAGACTTGGTTAAAGGCTCACTTCTGGAAGATTCCAGCCAGAAACAGGGTGGCAGGATGAGTGGTTGGCAGCCATTTCTGACTCTGAAGGTCTCATTGTCGATACTACACGAGCACCTCCTGGTTTCCACCACCCTAAATCGCATACGCCCCGAGCACAGATGATCCCAGGAATTGAAGCACAAGTGGGGAACAGCTGAAAGTGCCAAATGTGACTGTGGACGTCAGCGACAAAAAACCACGCATTCACAGGCTGTCTTCTACGGAAATGCGCTGGAAATATGTCCATCATGCGTGATGTATCTGAGGATACAGTCTGCTGAATGGAAACTTCAGATATACACCTATAACCAACTGCTTGCAAATATTAAAAAATTATTCTATATATTACAATCTTAAACTTAGATTATCCACTCTGTTTCTGAAAATTCTTTTCTTTTATGTGAAATTCATCCAAATGCTTTTTTTAGATGTGTTCTATTCACATGGATACTATTGTCTTATGTACGTAATCTAGTCAGAAATGAATGTACTTATCTGTAATTTATGTACTGGGTGATAAAAAGTCAGTATAAATTTGAAAACTTAATAAACCACGAGATAATGTAGATAGAGGGGTAAAAATTGGCACACATGCTTGGAATGACATGGGGTTTAATTAGAACAAAAAAACAAAGTTCACAAAATGTCCGACGGATGGCGCTGGACAGCAAAACTGCTACCGTGACGGGTGAGAGGTACGCCGATATGTTACAGAATCGCATCATCCCCAGCCTGGCTGATAAACACCTGCTGGAACGTACGATGTTTATGCAGGATGGGGCTCCACCCCATATTGCTAGATGCGTGAAAGATCTCTTGTGCGCGTCGTTTGGTGGTGATCGTGTGCTCAGCCGCCACTTTCGTCATGCCTGGCCTGCCAGGTCCCCAGACCTCAGTCCGTGCGATTATTGGCTTTGGGGTTACCTGAAGTCGCAAATGTATCGTGATCGACCGATATCTCTAGGGATGCTCGAAGACAACATCCGACGCCAATGCCTCACCCCAACTCCGGACATGCTTTACAGTGCTGTTCACAACATTATTCCTCGACTACAGCTATTCTTGAGGAATGATGGTGGACATATTGAACATTTCTTGTAAAGGACATCATCTTTGCTTTGTCTTACTTTGTTATGCTAATTATTGCTATTCTGACCAGATGAAGCACCATCTGTCGGAAATTTTTTTGAACGTTTGTATTCTTTTGGTTCTAATAAAATCCCGTCATTCCAAGCATGTGTGTCAATTTGTACCTCTGTATCTACATTATTCCGTGATTTATTCAGTTTTCAAATTTGTACTGACTTTTTGATCGCCCAGTATTATTGTATTACCATTAACACCATTACTGTTCAATCTAAATGATGTATCCTTGATGCCGTACGAAACAAATAAAAACAGCTTTAGACTGCTTCCGTAAGACGGATCTAATGGTAACTCAACTATGTACTCATCACCTAATTGGTTCTTCAATTTTTTAGTTCCGGAAACCGTAACTGTTCCTGTACATCTCGTTACACTAGTGTTTGGATACTTACGCATTTGCTCACTTAGTTGTGTTACACAGGGCCGGCACCTTTAGCGTCAAAGTATTCCTTAAAAGGACCTTCAATGGTTACTCAAATGTATACTGACCACCTAACTGGTTATTTAATTTTTAGTTATGGAAAGCTTAACCATTACCATATATGTTGTTACCCTTGACTTTGTTCACGTATCCACTTGCCCGCGTGACTGTGTTGAACGTGTATGGCTCGTGTGACGTCAGACTGCCTCTCTTCCTCACGTGGTCCTTAACAGCGTCTCTGTGCCTTGTCTGCCTCTTACAGGAGACTCCAGAATCTTTTTTTAGATAGCTAGAAAGGCACCTCTGCGCCTTCCACGAGACCGGCAGAGGGATTTTCTGCATAAAGACGCGATCCCGGCCGCTTCCTGGCAGAGACTTATCTCCGGCGCGCTGTGACGCACGCGGTGAGTGGCAGAGGGGTGGCTGCACCTTGGGCTCTGCGAATCGATGGCCGTGCGTCGGCCGCTGTACACGCTCCTGCACCCCCTCCTCCCACCCCTCCCACCCGCGCCTGCGCATCAGAGACGGGCGCCGCCAGCGTCGGCTGTCTGCGGGCGTCGCGACGCAGGCGTCATTTGCTGCTCCGACGGCAGGCGTCCACGTAGCCGCATCGCCCGCTCTCGCCTAGCAAACAGCAGGTAGGTGCGCTGCGGGCCGGCATAGATGCTAGGCGCTACCACCTACCCATCTGCCATACGCGGACGGGAAAAACCCGCTGGTTAAAACCGATACCGCTGTTTTATTTCTGAATAATCGGTATTTTTCGGTATTTGTCTGCTCTCCGTTATAACAGGTGATTTTACTAATAACTGGGTAAAAAACCGAAATACCAATTATTAATTGCAGCAGTGCTGAAATTTTTTAATAAACTTTTCTTAAAGAATGAGTAATTTATATGCGTAAACTTTGCATTGATTAACAATGTTACTGTATTATAAAAAATGGAAAAGCGGTCATCGCTATTTTAATAACAATGCCGACAGAAACGAGCGATAAACACATGGCACTAGAATTATTGAGACAATAATGTAGCTGTTACCATGTGGTGTGTGCATGCAGTGTGAAGATTTGATCTTTGTGGTCTGTCGTCTTAGGATATCACATTAAATATGCAGGACTGATGTTTAAAGCGTACTTACCAGGTGTGGGTTACGTAAAACCCAATTTTTTCTTCTTGTGAGCATTTATTTTAGTGGTTGAAAATACCTTAACGATGGCTCTCTCTGTCTGGGTGCAGAGAAGTTGTAAACCAAACTCGGCTACTTTGCCACTGTTCGTCATCAGTATTTCTTACTCAAAATTTGGCGCTTCTATCGCTGACACTAACAAGTCTACGTTCCCACTATCATGCGAATATTAACAGACTTTCAGCTACGCAAGGGATCTCGTAATTTTCTGACAGCAGAAAAGTACTTTCTGCCCACGCTAGCCAAAAATTATTTAAAGGAAACCATATATTTACGACTTTCAGACGTCAAGGAATTGTCTGTGGGTCACAGAACTCACTATAGAAACTTTTATCCTCTGGAGCCCCATAGGGTTCACTTCTTGGTTCCTTGCTTTTCTCGCTATATTTCAATGACATTCATCCTTGCTTCATTCATATAACTACCACTACCTCTGCGAAGTCGCATTGTATCTCAGTCCCAACCTTACGAACGTGGCTGCTGCCGTATCATGTACAAAGACGATCTTTCTTCAGTATCACGATGTGCATAAAACGTGGATCTTAAAGTAAACCAGAAGTAGCCACATCTCATCCTCAAATCACATCGGAAGTTGATCAGCGGATACTTTCGTGAAATAGTTGCGCAAGTACTTCTTAATGGGATTAGATTACCCTAAAACAGTGAACTATCTTAGCATAATATTGGACGAGCATCCAGTTTGTATGAGCATCCAATTTGGGAAGATCAAACTGTTGCAGCATGCGTGAAATGTCTCTTGCCTGCATGCAATCCAAAAATTTAGAAAAAGTCACCTCAGATGAAACAAAAATAACAGCTGTTTTTGATCCTGCCAAATATCTACTACTGTGGTGTATGCCAACATGATATAAATACTAAACACTGCAGACGGCTCGCGGTAGCCATGAATGACTGCGTCATACTGGTGTGTGTCATAGAGTTACTTGAACGTATCAGACCTTTGTCAACCTCTATTCAGGCTTGACGTGACCAGATAAGCCAAGAGATTTTCACAACTCTATTTACGTCATTGGGTTGTTAGCCACTCATGTCCCCAGTATGTCTGCTCACCAATAATCAGTCTATAACGGCAGTACCAGATTAAATTGACTACGTCCAGCATTTCGGCTCTACCTTTCTATAACACTAAATACAGGCTGTTCAAAAGAGGTATTCCCTATTTTGAGAGAAGGTAGTGTACGCCAAAACAGAAATGAAATGTCCAGGAAACAACGGCTCTGAAATATACTGGGTAATTTTTCTCACTGTGTACAAACGCTAGTGTTTGATCGATGACAGGATGTGGGACAAAAAAGTCTCATGAACTTATGTCCGGAAGTGCATGGTTTCCATGCTAGAGACCGTTTGTTAAGTCAAACATTGCTGGAGAGACTGCGGTGTAATACGCACTGTACCATGCAGTTACAGTATGTGTTAAAAATGGTTCCCATGTGTCTCAACGTGCCGTAGCATGTTCTGTCTCTCACGTTCACATCGGCCAGACTTCATCCGAAAAGTGTCAAAGACAGCACGTATACGCTGCCCCAGTGTCTCCACATCTGGAATGGGCTGTTCAAACACTATACTGTTGAGATGCCCCCATAACCAGAAATCGCGTGGGCTGAGATCCGATGAACGAGCACGCCATGCAACTGGATCCCCTCCTCCGGTCCATCGCGCAGGAAAGACGATTGAGATGCGTTCGGACGTTAACGGAGAAGTAGGCTGAAGGACTTACCATACAACAGCTGCATAACCCTTCGAATCAACAACGGCGCTTCTTCCAGCAGAGGTGGTCAAGTCACCCTTAGGAAACACCGATAGCTCCGGCGTGCTAGGCAACGTAGTAGGAAGACTGGCCCCAAAACAGGGTCGCCAATTATCCCGGCCCACACATTCCGGCTTCACTGATGCTGATGATTCGATCTCACCATACCAAGAGGGTTCTGCATATTATCCCACTGACGATTATTACTACTGCGAGGAAAAGTAGCCTCATCTGTGAATAGAATGGATGACACAAGCCCGGAGCTGAATGCTTCGTGAAGAAATCAGCGGCAAAACTTCACCCCGATCTACATCTACGTCCATACTTCACAAGCCACCTGACGGTGTGTGGCGGAGGGTACCTTGAGTACCTCTATCAGTTCTCCTTTCTATTCCAGTCTCGTATTGTTCGTGGAAACAAGGATTGTCGGTATGCCTCTGTGTGGGCTCTAATCTCTCTGATTTTATCCTCATGGTCTCTTCGCGAGATATACGTAGGAGAGAGCAATATACTGCTTGACTCTTCGGTGAAGGTATGTTCTCGAAACTTTAACAAAAGCCCGTACCGAGCTACTGAGCGTCTCTCCTGCAGAGTCTTCCACTGGAGTTTATCTATCATCTCCGTAACGCTTTCGCGATTACTAAATGATCCTGTAACGAAGCGCGCTGCTCTCCGTTGGGTCTTCTCTATATCTTCTATCAACCCTATCTGGTACGGATCCCACACTGCTGAGCAGTAGTCAAGCAGTGGGCGAACAAGCGTACTGTAACCTACTTCCTTAGGTTTCCGATTGCATTTCCTTAGGATTCTTCCAATGAATCTCAGTCTGGCATCTGCTTTACCGACGATCAACATTATATGATCGTTCCATTTTAAATCACTCCTAATGCGTACTCCCAGATAATTTATGGTATTAACCGCTTTCAGTTGCTGACCTGCTATTTTTTAGCTAAATGATAAAGGATCTATCTTTCTGTGTATTCGCAGCACATCATACTTGTCTATATTGAGATTCAATTGCCATTCCCTGCACCATGCGTCAATTCGCTGCAGATCCTCATGCATTTCAGTACAATTTTCCATTGTTACAACCTCTCGATACACCAGAGCATCATCTGCAAAAAGCCTCAGTGAACTTCCGATGTCATCCACCAGGTCATTTATGTATATTGTGAATAGCAACGGTCCTATGACACTCCCCTGCGGCACACCTGAAATCACCCTTCCTTCGGAAGACTTCTCTCCATTGAGAATGACATGCTGCGTCCTGTTATCTAGCAACTCCTCAATCCAGTCACAGAATTGGTCTGGTAGTCCATATGCTCTTACTTTGTTCATTAAACGACTGTGGGCAACTGTATCGAACGCCTTGCGGAAGTCAAGAAACACGGCATCTACCTGTGAACCCGTGTCTATGGCCCTCTGAGTCTCGTGGACGAATAGCGCGAGCTGGGTTTCACATGACCGTCTTTTTCGAAACCCATGCTGATTCCTACAGAGTAGATTTCTAGTCTCCAGAAAAGTCATTATACTCGAACACAATACGTGTTCCAAAATTCTGCAACTGATCGACGTTAGAGATATAGGTCTATAGTTCTGCACATCTGTTCGACGTCCCTTCTTAGAAACGGAGATGACCTGTGCCCTTTTCCAATCCTTTGGAACGCTACGCTCTTCTAGAGACCTACGGTACACCGCTGCAAGAAGGGGGGCAAGTTCCTTCGCGTACTCTGTGTAAAGTCGAACTGGTATCCCATCAGGTCCAGAGGCCTTTCCTCTTTTGAGCGATTTTAATTGTTTCTCTATCCCTCTGTCGTCTATTTCGATATCTACCATTTTGTCATCTGTGCGACAATCTAGAGAAGGAACTACAGTGCAGTCTTCCTCTGTGAAACAACTTTGGAAAAAGACATTTAGTATTTCGGCCTTTAGTATGTCAACCTCTGTTTCAGTACGATTTTGGTCACAGAGCGTCTGAACATTTTGTTTTGATCCACCTACCGCTTTGACATAAGACCAAAATTTCTTGGGATTTTCTGCCGAGTCAGTACATATAACTTTACTTTCGAACAGTCTGTCGCTATTTAGCCCTGCACACGCTAAAGTGATAAGGGTAGTAACAATTCTCATGGAGAATGTTCCACACGGTCGTCTGGCTTTGCCTGCACTGGCGGCTTAACTGCCTGGTACCGCGGTCGCCTTCCACAGTGTTGATGACATTTTCATCTACATGGTTACTCTGCAATTCACACTTAAGTGCCTGGCAGAGGGTTTCATCGAACCATTTTCGTACTACTTCTCTATCATTCCACTCTCGAATTGCGCGTGCTAATAAGGAACACGTAAATCTTTCCGTTCATGGTCGGATTTGACTTGTTTTATTATGATGATCGTTTCTCCCTAGTAGGTGTGTGTTAACAAAATATTTTCGCATTCGGAAGAGAAAGTTGGTGATTGAAATTTCGTAAATAGACATCGCCACAAAGAAAACCGCATTTCTTTCAGTGTCTGCCACCCCAACTGGCGTATCATATCAGTGACACTCTCACCCCTATTACGCGAGAACACGAAACGAGCTGCCCTTCTTTGCACTTTTTCGATGTCCTCCGTCAATCCCACCTGGTAAGGATCCCACACCGCGCGGCAGTATTCCAGCAGAGGACGGACAAATGTAATGTAGGCCGTCTCTTTAGTGGGTTTGTCGCATCTTCTAAGTGTTCTGCCAACGAAGCGCAGTCTTTGTTTCGCCTTCCCCACAATATTATCTATGTGGTCTTTCCAATTTAAGTTGCTCGTAATTGTAATTCCGAGGTATTTAGTCGAAGTGACAGCCCTTAGATTTGTGCGATTTATCGTTTACCCAAAATTTATCGGATTTCTTTTAGTACCAATGACCTCGCACTTTTCTTTGTTTAGTGCTAATTGCCACTTTTCGCACCACACAGAAATTCTCTCTAGATCATTTTGTAATTGGAATTGATCTTCTGATGACTGTACTAGACAGTAAATTGAAGCGTCATCTGCAAAAATTCTAAGGCAGCTGTTCAGATTATCACTTAGATCATTTATGTAAATCAGGATCAGCAGAGGGCCCATGACACTACCTTGCGGAACGCCAGATATCACTTCTGTTCTACTTGATGATTTACCGTCTATCAATACGAACTGTGACCCCTCTGCGAAGAAATCACGAATCCTGTACACAACTGAGACGATACTCCATATGCACGCAATTTGATTAATAGTCGCTTGTGAGGAACGGTATCAAAAACCTTCTGGAAATCTAGGAATATGGAATCGATCTGAGATCCCTTGCCGACAGCACTTATTACTTCATGGGAATAAAGAGCTAGCTGTGTTGCACAAGAGCGATATTTTCTGAATCTCTGTTGGTTACGTATCTTCAAGGTGATACATAATAGTCGAGTACAGTATATGCTCCAAAATCCTACTGAAAATTGAGATCAGTGATATGGGTTTGCAGTTCAATGAGTTACTCCTATTTCCTTTCTTGAATATTGGTGTGACCTGTGCTACTTTCCAGTCTTTAGGAGCAGACCTTTCGTCAAGTGAGCGGTTGTATATGATTGCTAACAAGGGAACCTCCCCATCGCACCCCCTTCAGATTTAGTTATAAGTTGGAACAGTGGATAGGCCTTGAAAAACTGAACACAGATCAATCGAGGAAACAGGAAGTTGTGTGGAACCGTGAAAAAAATTAGTAAAATATAGAAACTGAGTAGTCCATGTGCAAGATAAGCAACATCAAGGAGTATATGAGTTCAGGAGCGCCGTGGTCCCGTGGTTAGCGTGAGTAGCTGCGGAACGAGAGGTCCTTGGTTCAAGTCTTCCCTCGACTGAAAATTTTTCTTTCTTTATTTTCGCGAAGTTATGATTTGTCAGTTCGTTCATTGACGTCTCTGTTCACTGCAATAAGTTTAATGTCTGTGTTTTGCCACCGCACTGCAAAACCGTGCGATTAGTAGACGAAAGGATGTGCCTCTCCAATGGGAACCGAAAACATTCGATCTCAAGGTCATAGGTCAACCGATTCCTCCACGGGAAAACACGTCTGATATATTCTATACGACACTGGTGACGGTATGTGCGTCACATGACAGGAATATGTTGTCGACCCACCTAACTTGTACACTTGGCGAATGGGTAAAAAGATTCTTCTACTTTGCCCGATTTAGGTTTTCTTGTGGATGTGATAATGACTCCCAAAAAAGTGACGAAAACATAAAGTGGCACAGTTTCCCCTGTGCTCTGTCAAAACATATGTTTTTAACGTTTTCAAATTTTTCCGTCTGTAGACCGTCAAATCCTTCATATGTCCAAGCAAATCTGAACAAGTCCTGGAATATTGAAGAGCGAAGTTGATTATGTGTGAGTGCCTGAACTTTGATAATTGACACACGATCACGTAAACAATACTGCTCTGTGTACCTGTGTAGCTTCGCAAAATAATTGTCTGAAAATAAAAAATTAAACTTTTCACTCGAGGGAGGAGTTGAACCAAGGACCTCTCGTTCAGCAGCGGCTCACGCTAACCACGGGACCAAGGCGCTCCTGCACTGACAGCGTTCTTCATGTTGCCTACCTTGTGTATGGGCTACTCAGCTTCTATATTTTGCTTGTTTTTTTCATAGTTCCACACTTCTTCCTGTTTTGTCGAGTGATCTATGTTCAGTTTTTCAAGGCCTATCCACTGTGCCAACTTATAACTAAATCTGAGGGGAGTGCGATGGGGAGGTTCCCTTGTGAGATGTTGTTTGAGGTGGAGGAACAGATGGTAATCGCTCGGCGCAAGATCAGGACTATAGGGTGGGTAGTCTAAAACTTCCGAGGCGAAACTGTCCAATAAATCGCGGGTATGATCTGCAGTGTGAGGTCATGGAGAAAGAGAATTCCCTTTGTCAGCATGCCGCATCTTTTGTTTTGAATCGCTCTGCGTAGCTTCCTCAGGGTTCGCCAGTATGCTTCTGCATTGATAGTGGTTCATCGTTGAATGAAGTCGACCAACAGAACACCACGCCTATCCCAAAACACCGACGCCATGATTTTGCGCTGGGACAGAGTCTATTTGGCCTTCACCTTTACAGGCGCGCGCGCTTGTGTGTGTGTGTGTGTGTATGTATGTGTGTGTGTGTATGTGTGTGTGTGTGTGTGTGTGTCTCCATTCCATGCTCTGTTGCTTCGAATCGGGCGTGATAAGTGAAACCCATGTTTCGTCTTCTGTTACGATCTGACGCAAGAAGCCGTCACCTTCTTCGTGACAGCGAGTCAAGAACTTAATCACGCACTCAAATCTTTGGTTTTTGTGTTTCTCTGGTAGGAGTTTTGGGACCCAAAGTAAGCACAGTTTCCTAAACCTTAGGTGTTCAGAAACAATGTTGTAAAGCAGTGATCTCGACACGTCAGGAAATTCGTTTGAGAGACCTGTTATTGTGACGCACCTGTTCTCACGAATCCTCACTTCAACTTAAGCCACCAAATCGTCTGTAATCAAAGAATGGCGACCGGAGTGGTCCTCATCATGGACATTGTCACGGCCATCTTTGAATTCTCGTACCACCTTACGCACTTTGTCTTCACTCGTAACAGTATCACCGTACACTTCGCTAATCGGTCGATGTGGTGTCACCGCCAGACACCACACTTGCTAGGTGGTAGCTTAAATCGGCCGCGGTCCATTAGTACATGTCGGACCCGCGTGTCGCCGCCATCAGTACTTGCAGACCTAGCGCCACCACATGGCAGGTCTAGAAAGACGGACTAGCACTCGCCCAGTTGTACGGACGACATTGCTAGCGACTAGACGTACGAGGCCTTCCTCTCATTTGCCGAGAGACAGTTAGAATAGCCTTCAGCTAAGCACATGACTACGACCTAGCAAGGCGCCATTAGCCTTACCTACTTTGAGAGTTATAGTATAAATGTCTCAAGAAGAACGCTGTATTCATCAGAGAATAAAAGTTAAGTATAAAGCAACTACGTACTTTTCTTGCTACCATTCAATAGTTATCCTGTTCCAGAACTCACGCCAGCCGGCGTGTGTGTACGCGTGCCTATCGGTAACCTCACTCTGTGTCTAGACTGTCTTGTATAGACACAACAGTCGACGTATTTCTGCAGCAGACAAGTTCCTTGCTGACGAAAACCATATCACTGAGCGAACCTCACACACGGCAGGCGAGCTGACAGTCTTAAACATTTTGAAAGCACAGAACAGAACCGTACAGGTCAGCTACAGAGCTGAAACTGAGCACAGTTGATCACGAGGCACACGACGCACGCGCTCTTTGCGGTATGCACGCGAACTACTAGCGAAAATTTATCTCCTTACGTTACCCCAAATAAATAAATAAATAAAAATACGTCGACGTATATTTTCATCTCAAGAAAGTGGGCACCTAAAAACTATGTTATGAATATATCCACATCATAATGTAAAAACTGTTTTAAGAACTAGTTGGAATATGTACAGTTGCATAAATTACAAAGGCGACCTTTTTGAGAAAAGAAGAAAATAGTACAAGTTTACTTCCATTGTTTTTGCAAAAACTGGAATTCCGTTCTTTGCCTAGAAATACGTACGAAAGCGATGCAGGTGCGCTTCAGAACATCGAAATGAACTGCTGTCAACACAGAGTTACCGTGGTGGGAAATTCCCTGCTAATAGAAATTTTAATTTCACTTGTTCCTTTCTAGTCGGGAGACTCCGACATTCCTGCCTATTAATGAGACATAAATAAATGAACAAACTGTCGCTAAATCCTCAACAGGTAAAACTCTAGCGTTCCGGATATTAAAATGCACCCGTGCGCTTGGAGGGTAATATCTCGTTTAGGCTGTTTAAAAATTTCATTATTTCCGCAGGGAACTCAACATCTGTCGGCTTTCATTTCCGCATTACAAAACGGGCATACCCGACCTTACTAGCATTCATTATTAATTCCGTATTTCAGACAAGGGCCATATAGCCAGTGATAATATTCCACATGCAGTGTTTACAACTGCATTCTCGCGTAATACTTTCGGTGGTAGTAACCGCTTTGTTAGCTGAAATACACTACTCTGCAAGACTTACGGAAGAGCTAGATTAAGTAACACAACACAACACATTCACAGCTCGAGCGAAATGAAAGTATGAGAGCATGTTGGAGGTTGCAACGGGACATAATGCTCTAGCATTACTTTTCCTCAACAGTAGTTATCGATACCAGTATTTTTCGAATTTTGGGCAGGTCCATATTATCTTAACTGTTTTTCTAAAAACTTTTTATAACTTTACACACTATGTTACATTTCAAGCTAAAATTTATGAAAAGGAATTACTATATTTTCAACGTTACAATGGATAAATACCAGCTCTGAATGTGTAAGTGTGAATTTAGACTAGAGCGGTAGTGATAATCTGGGTCGAGTACGGAGGCGTGACAGGGTAATTCGTGTGTCAAAGTGTTATAGCTGCTAACGCACCTCACTACTAACAAGGGAACCTCCCCATCGCACCCCCCTCAGATTTAGTTATAAGTTGGCACAGTGGATACGCCTTGAAAAACTGAACACAGATCAATCGAGAAAACAGGAAGGAGTTGTGCGGAAATATGAAAAAAATAAGCAAAATATACAAACTGAGTAGTCCATGCGCAAAATAGGCAACATCAAGGAAAGTGTGAGCTCAGGAGCGCCGTGGTCCCGTGGTTAGTGTGAGCAGCTGCGGAACGAGAGGTCCTTGGTTCAAGTCTTCCCTCGAGTGATAAGTTTACTTTCTTTATTTTCGCAAAGTTATGATCTGTCGGTTCGTCCATTGACGTCTCTGTTCACTGTAATAAATTTAGTGTCTGCGTTTATCGACCGCACCGCGAAACCGTGCGATTAGTAGACGAAAGTACGTGCCTCTCCGATGGGAACCCAAAACATTTGATCGCAAGCTCATAGGTCAACCGATTCCTCCAGAGGAAAACACGTCTGATATATTCTATACGACACTGGTGACGGCATGTGCGTCACATGACAGGAATATGTTGTCGACTCATCTGACTTGTACACTTGGCGAATGGGTAAAAATATTCTTCTACCTTGCCCGATTTAGGTTTTCTTGTGGATGTGATAATCACTCCCAAAAAAGTGATGAAAACATAAGAGTTTGTTACATAAACTGCAACGAATGAATGCAACAGTTTCACAGTCGCACAGTTTTCCCTGTGCTCTGTCAAAACATATGTTTTTAACGTTTTCAAATTTTTCCGTGTGTAGACCGTCAAATCCTGCATATATCCAAGCAAATCTGAACATGACCTGGAATTTTGGAGGGCGAAGTTGATTATGTGTGAGTGCCTGAACTTTGATAATTGACACACGATCACGTAAACAATACTGCTCTGTGAACCTGTGCAGCTTCGCAAAATCATAAAATCTTTGCGAAAATAAAGAAAGTAAACTTTTCACTCGAGGGAAGACTTGAACCAAGGACCTCTCGTTCCGCAGCTGCTCACGCTAACCACGGGACCACGGCGCTCCTGAGCTCACACTTTCTTCGATGTTGCCTATTTTGCGCATGGACTACTCAGTTTGTATATTTTGCTTATTTTTTTCATAGTTTCACACAAGTTCTTCCTGTTTCCTCGATTGATCTGTGTTCAGTTTTTCAAACCGTATCCACTGTGCCAACTTATAACTAAATCTGAGGGGGGTGCAATGGGGAGGTTCCTTTGTAAGCAGGAGACATGGGTTCGATTCCCAGCCTTCGTACAAATTTTCACTCACTGCTCAAATCTATATACATAAAATCATATCAGTGAGAGACCAGTTTTGGAATTATTATTTCACTGTGGTGGTGGTCTTCATTGCAACATGTCCAGAACACATCTCGATCATTTCACACGAGAGTCATCAGAAAAGCGGGAGAAGAACGAAAGAGAGAGAGGAAGCGGTTGACCACGGTCAACTGCAACAGGTAAGACGGGAGCTACGACGAACAGCTGCTGCGACTGGAACCACATTTACCAGGACGGCAAGGCGCGCAATATTGCGCTCAACAGTGGCTTAGTGACTACATGGGGGGTGATATCTGTGGTGTCACCGCCAGACACCACACTTGCTAGGTGGTAGCTTTAAATCGGCCGCGGTCCATTAGTACATGTCGGACCCGCGTGTCGCCACTGTCAGTAATTGCAGACCGAGCGCCACCACACGGCAGGTCTAGAGAGACGGACTAGCACTCGCCCCAGTTGTACAACGACTTTGCTAGTGACTACACTGACGAAGCCTTTCTCTCATTTGCCGAGAGACAGAATAGCCTTCAGCTAAGTCCATGGCTACGACCTAGCAAGGCGCCATTAGCCTTACAGTGCTTGTATTTAAAGAGTCTCATTTGTATCGTCAAGAGCGATGTACCACAATGATGGATTAAAGTTAAGTATGATAGAAGCTACGTACTTTTCTTTATAGCATTCAATACGTATCCTGTTTCAGATCTCTCGCCAGCTGGCGTGTGTAACGCGTGCATTTCGGCTACTTCCGAGTGGCGTGGCTGTCTTGCTACGCCACAACAATATCTATGCCCGATAAGCAGTACATTATATTCTGTCAACACCCGCTCACCGGTGGCAACCTTTGCGATGGTGCCAAGAGAATAGAGACAGGAGCAGTGACCAGCAGGTGGTTACTGCCCACTGTGGTCGATCATAGGTGGTGCTCACATTGAGAGATGACCGTGTATTTTGTTTTGTTTCTGCATATTTGTGTGTGTGTGTGTGTGTGTGTGTGTGTGTGTGTGTGTTTGTTTTGCACGTCCTGGTAATTAAATTAGCGGATCAGCACTCGGCATCCACTGCTATCGTGACCGTCTCATATTTCTGCTGAGAAACTGTGAATGCAACTGGAACCTCTCGTCAGCACAGCATATGCGATGATATTCAACCTGTATTGAAAGCTGTGTATTGAAAATAGTGTTCTTTTTTTTTCACTCAAACCGTGCGACGTTACCTGAAAAAAATGTGAGCTTATTTCGGAAATGTGAGCTTAATGAATTACTCTGGAGCGTTACATCCCGTGTGCATTAAGTTATTTATGTATACAGCAATAACGAGCAAAAAGCATCGTATGTTTGTATTAACAACACGGGGATCGGAAATAATCGAATACACTGGCAGCATGTGACGTACAAAGAGATGGACTGGGGCCAGGGGAAATAATGCGGCCGTCGTGTTAATAAACAACAAATTTCCATAATTCATTTTCTCTTACGCAATACATAACCTACCACGTGTCGTCATGAATGGAAACCAACGTCTCGATCGCTCGACGGTTGCAAACCAGTTCCACGTCAATTATGCAGCGAATTTCAAATTTTTTTCTGTGATAGTGTTTTCAGTCGAGATTTTTTCGTTACTATTCTGATGTGTTTTGCAGCGTCTGACTGCACTGAAAACATGCGAAGGGTGTATTAATTTTGTCTCAGAAGAGTCAAAGCACCTAGAAAACATGGTCTGATGTCAACGTAACTTCGTCTACGTACTCATGTGAATTATGAGAGCAGCAAATCTCTGTGACAGGCAGAACGGACACCAGTGTGCATTAGCGTTGCTCTTGTTCAGTGATGTCACCAGCCGTAGTAGGGTGTACGAAGGACGTGAATGACGTCGCTGTGAAGGACACGGAGAGGCGACCTACTTACGTGAGACAGCGTTATCAGCACCTGAACATGAGGGGGCTCTCAATAATTAACGCAACATTTTTATCTCTTGGTCGATTTCGGTTGAAAAAAAAATTAGGAATTTGATTGGGGACATCGTGGAATATTCCGGCTTCAGTCATTATAGTTTCATTTTTGACTACTAAAATACATTAGTATTTTAGTTTATGATTTAATACATACTACTACACATTGATCTTGCCAAAAGCGGAGAAGCGATTCTTCTTGGTGTTTTAGCTCTCTGGGGCACTCTGGGATGCTCTCTGGGGCACTCTGGGATGCTCTCTCTGCGAGTCTGAGATTATCTCTATCGTATATAATCATGTCTTTTTTAAATTGTTTATAATTTTAAATTTAACCTTTATTTTATTGTTCAGTTTAAAGTTGCGAAGCATCCTTATCTATCTCGTGACATTTTTTTTAAGTGTATAACTAGGTCCATTTAAAAATCTTATCTTTTAGATCTATTTATTAATTATTTATTAATCAGAACGTACCGATGGGTGCGGGAGTTCCGACTCCTGGAGAGGTGGGTGGGTATTCATGCATGGCTGTGTTGGCAACACTGCTACAGCTTACTCAAGGCGGGTGACCTTGAACGAGCTTCGCCCGGTTGCCGCTAGGCCTCGGAGGATCGCGCTCTAGTTATAACAGAGCGCTATTAGGGAACATGCCAAAAACAAAAATCGTAGCAATACTGAAGATGGGTAAACCAGCGAACAAAACTGCTACCAACAGCCCTTCTGAGCTGCTCCTACAAGCTTTAGGAAAGAGTCATCCTCAATCGAATCGGTCCAAAGATTCCTGAAGTTATCCCCAAGGAACAGGCAGGATTCAGACAAAACAGAGGCTGCACAGATCAAGTGCTCAGCTTAACATCACACATAGCTGGATTTCAATGTTTCCTTAAAACGTCAGTGGCTTTTATTGCTCTTACAGCTGCCTATGATACAGTATGGAGACAAGGACTCTTGTACATACTCGCCAGTGTAATACACTGCCGAACCACAACCAGGCTCATAAACAACATGCTGTCTGAGAGATACTACCAAGTAGTCCTTGGCAGCCAACTAAGCAGACAGAAGAAACTTGATAACGATCTTCCTCAAGGCTCAGTTTTGGCGCCAATCCTGTTCAACTTGTATACGTCTTACCTTCCTGAAACATCTTGTGGTGCAGTTCTTCTTGTTGTCTCCGTGCTTGCTAAGAAAATGGGATGAGAAGTTCCGCCTTATGCAAGACACCTTTTTTTTTTTTGTTTCACCCATACATGTTTCAGCACTTTTGTGCTATCATCAGTGGGTTCTACTTTTATTTTTAAGTTACATTATGTTATTGTCCTCTTGTTTTGGTAGCTGTTATGCTACACAATATACAACATGTCATAGTTTTGAAGTTGTGGTACGTTTTCCTGTTTTGTTGGCGAAGTTAATAGGCTTACTTCTTTGCCTGTGTTCGCGTGGCAATGCAGTTTTTCGATTACTCAAAACATAGGCGGAGTTTTCGCTGCCATTACGTGTTTATAACTGCACCTAGCAGGCTGCCTTTATCCATGACTTCCAGGTTGTCATGTGATATTAGTACAAATGAATATTGTGTAAGCGATGTATATATAGTCCATGCTCCTTGGCTTGGAAGAGGTCATTCTGTTCGAAATACCGAAGTTCAGTATCAGGCAGTTAGAGGATATAAGTACAGATATTTTTAGTGTTCACTGAGAACATTGTACTGAACGACAACAACACGTAATGGCAGCGAAAACTCCGCCTATGTTTTGAGTAATCGAAAAACTGCATTGCCACGCGAACACAGGCAAAGAAGTAAGACTATTTACTTCGCCAACAAAACAGGAAAACGTACCACAACTTCAAAACTATGACATGTTGTATATTGTGTACCATAACAGCTACCAAAACAAGAGGACAATAACATAATGTAAGTTGAAAATAAAAATAGAACCCACTGATGATAGCACAAAAGTGCTGAAACATGTATGGGTGAAACAAAAGAAAAAAGGTGTCTTGCATAAGGCGGAGCTTCCCATCCCAGAGTCAAGGAAGTTCATCTATGCAGACGATCTGTTCTTGGCCACCCAGCTGAGAACTGTTGAAGCTGGTGAGGAGATATCCTATCCGCAGATCTAAGCGCAATAGATGAATACTTCAGAAAGTGGGGACTGATACCAAATCCAATGAAGACTGAAGTCAGTTGCTTTCACCTTAACAATGGCTAATGCGAAGTTGAATGTCACCTTTAATGATCAGATCCTTCACCAGCAAGACACTCCAGAATGTCTAGCAGCGACTCTTGATAGAACCATCACTTACAGGTAGCACATTTCTAGCAAAGCTGACATCACGCAATAACATCATACAGCTGAGTGGTACCTCAGTGGGGCGCAACAGCTACAACACTGCGATGCCCTGCCTTAGGGCTGGTCTGTTCCGTTGCTGAATACTATGCCCCAGTGCGGCTCAGTAGCACACGTGTGAGAAAAATTGACGTGGAGATAAATGCAGCAACGAGGACAGTAACAGGCTGCATCAGATCTACTCCTCTATACTTGTTATACCACCTATAAGCAACATTGCGCCACCAGACCTCCGAAGACAGAACACCCTCCTCAAGGAATACCAAAAATTACTTAAGGGGCTCCGGAAAGGCTCAAAATCATGAAAAGTTCAATTTTTACTTTTTTGCGTTTTCTGAATCTGCAGACTATTACCTTTTAATAGATATATAATTTATTCAATTCCGAAGACTACAACTATTTTTAATTTTTTTTTGAAATGTGTTCTACATGGGCGTGACCCACTGTGGCGCTGTTAAACTGCTGTCAAATGGTGTTATTATTAACGTCCGTGTTCATCAGGTACATTTTAGTGATGTGAGATAAAGTATGTGTTGTGGCTAACCTGTGATGGTTCAATATATATCGCTGGTGTGATTGTCGATTGTTTCATGTTTATTTACTCTGTCGTTATCTCGAAAATATTCGTAATTAATTCTGTTCCTTGAGTCTCTGTTTTGTTGAAGTATAATAATGAGTAAAAGTAAAGTTATTAGAAATCCTCTGAAGGCTTTTAAGAAAAGGAGAAACGTTGGAAAGCCAAAGGTATGTGTTATTACTGTAAATAATAACATTCTAACATGGTACGAGCGATGCTTGCTTTAGACAAGGAACGCCTTCGGGCTGCAGACAGGGCTGTAAAGAGTCTAGAAATACAAGCATGAGTAAACAGGAGGAGGAACAAGAGGAAGCTGGAGGAGGAGTTTGCAGAGGATGAAGATAATCCATCCTATGGACCTGGAATGCACTAAAAAGTTAATCCAGTCTTTGTCGCTCGATTCCCAAAACTTTTATTTTCTCATACTAATTACATGTTTTCTAAGGATCTTCCAAACATATTTGTTTCAAACTTTCAGTAAATGTTACACAGCACCTTCTGCATAATTTAACACAGCCTTTTTCCAAAAAACTGTATATTTTTGAATATATAAATAAAAAATTGCAAAAAAATGTTGTGAATTTTCATTACAATTGAAAAAAAATCATCTTTAATAACTGAACTAAAATTTTGTAAAATCCCTGTGTTAAGTTGTAGCCCATATTCCAATAAATAATCTGTAAAAAGTTCAACTTCCTACCTCAAATACTTTGTGAGGAAAGATGTAATTTATAAGCGTTATTTTAACATTGCAAGTATAGGGCGTTCCGGAGCCCCTTAAAATCGAGGCAGCCATCTGTCCTACTGCCAGAATCGTTACAGGCAGCTACTTTCAGTATCAACAGAAAGTAGACAGAAATGTGGAACACTTTTGCCCATGAGAAACATCAGACCCTCCAAAGACCTGACAGAAGACAAGCCGGTATGGAACCTCTAGCGACTGGGAAGGGCTTCCTTCCTCTTCTAAGTGTGACTGTGGAAACGAATACCAGACGATCCATCACATTGTAAAAAGATGTAGCAGAAGAGCCTACCATGGAAACTTGGAAGATATCTTTGAAATGACAGAGGCAGCCCTTAAATGGATCGACAAATTAGATATTAGACTTACTTTTTTAAATTATGAATGACATTAATGTTCGTAAAATTTTGTAAAACTGTGTAGTCCTCAATTGCTAGTGGCTGTTCATATCTAATGCCATGTTTTTGTTGTTGTGGTCTTCAGTCCTGAGACTGATTTGATGCAGCTCTCCATGCTATTCTATCCTGTGCAAGCTTCTTCACCTCCCAGTACCTACTGCAACCTACATCCTTCTGAATCTGCTTAGTGTATTGAGCTTTTGCTCTCCCCCTACGATTTTTACCCTCCACGCTGCCCTCCAATACTAAATTGGTGATCCCTTGATGTCTCAGAATATATCCTACCAACCGATCTCTTCTTCTAGTCAAGTTCTACCACAAATTTTCACTCTCCCCAAGTCTATTCAATACTTCCTCATTAGTTATGTGATCTACCCATCTAATCATCAGCATTCTTCTGTAGCACCACATTTCGAAAGCTTCTATTCTCTTCTTGTCTAAACTATTTATCGTACATGTTTCACTTCCATATATCGCTACAGTCCATACAAATACTTTCAGAAACGACTTCCTGATACTTGAATCTATACTCCCTGTCAACAAATTTCTCTTCTTCAGAAACACTTTCCTTGCCATTGCCAGTCTACATTTTATATCCTCTCTACTTCGCCCATCATAACATATTTTGCTCCCCAAATAACAAAACTCATTTACTACTTTAAGCGTCTCATTTCCTAATCTAATTCCCGTAGCACCACCCGATTTAATTTCACTACATTCCGTTATACTCGTTTTGCTTTTGTCGTTGTTCATCTTATATCCTCCTTTCAAGACAATGTCCATTCCGTTCAGCAGCTCTTCCAGGTCCTTTGCTGTCTCTGACAGAATTGCAATGTCATTGGCGATCCTCAAAGTTTTTATTTCGTCTCCATGGATTTTAATACCTATTCCGAATTTTCCTTTTGTTTCCTTTACTGCTTGCTCAATATACAGAATGAATAACACTGGGGAGAGACTACAACCGTGTCTCACTCCGTTCGCAACCATTGCTTCCCTTTCATGCCCCTCGACTCTTATAACTGCCATCTGCTTTCTGTACAAATTGTAAATAGCCTTTTGCTCCCTGTATTTTACCCCTGCTACCTTCATAATTTAAAAGAGCGTATTCCAGTCAACATTGTCAAAAGCTTTCTCTAAGCCTACAAATCCTAGAAAGGTAGGTTTGCCTTTCCTTAATCTATTAAGATTAGTCGTAGGGTCAGTATTGCCTCACGTGTTCCAACATTTCTACGGATTCCAAACTGATCTCCCCCGAGGTCGTCTTTTACCAGTTTTTGCATTCGCCTGCAAAGAATCCCTGTTAGTATCTTGCAGCCGTGGTTTTTTAAACTGATAGTTCGGTAATTTTCACATCGATCAGCACCTGCTTTCTGTGGGATTGGAATTATTATAGTCTTCTCGAAGTCTGAGGGTATTTCGCCTGTGTCATACATCTTGCTCACCAGATGGTAGAGTTTTGTCAGGACTGGCTCTCCCAAGGCTGTCAGTAGTTGAAATGGAATGTTGTCTACTCCCGGTGCCTTGTTTTGACTTAGGTCTTTCAGTGCTCTCTCAAACTCTTCACACAGTATCATATGTATCTGTGCCATACGCTAAGTAAATAAATAAAGAGTTTCATGAAACTACGCTAGGTGGCAGCACTATATGTTGCCTTCAAAATGGCCTCTGTGATGGAGGTACGTTCCGAGCAGAGAGCTGTCATTGGATTCCTTTTGGTGGAAAACCAAAGCATCTCAGATATCCATAGGCGCTGGCAGAATTTCGACGGAGACCTGGCAGTAGACAAAAGCACGGTGAATCGTTGGGCGAGGCGTCTGTCATCGTAACAAGGTCGCGCCAACCTGTCCGATCTGACACGTGCCGATGAGCTAGACACGGCTGGGAGCCCCGCGCTGTTGGAACGTGCGTACACTCTCTTCTGATGTGACCGACGGATCACAATGAAACACCTCGTTGCTAGTGACCGTGTGTTGGTAGTGGTGACACATTCGTCCACCAGCACAGGTACGCAACGCTGTGTCGCCTCTGGGTTACTCGCCGCTTAAGGTACGACCGTAAAAAGCAGCGAAGCACCATCTGTGCGGAATTGGTTGCACATTACGAGGCTTGTCGAGACAATTTTGTCGGTCATAGGCGATGAAACATGTTTCATCACTTCGAACCGGAAACAAAACGGCAGTTCATGAAGTAGCGCCACACCACTTCTCCCCCGAAGAAGAAATTTCAGAGGCACACACTCAGCCGGTAAGGGCATGGCGGCTTCTGGGTCTATGAAGGGCATAGATCCTGAGAAATCAGTACCCAGAAGAACCACCTCTGGCCGTAATAACGGCCTTGATACGCCTGGGCATTGAGTCAAACAGAGCTTGGATGGCGTGTACAGGTACAGCTGCCCATGCAGCTTCAACACGATACCACAGTTCATCAGGAGTAGTGACTGGCGTATTGTGACGAACCAGTTGCTCGGCTACCATTGACCAGTCGCTTTCAATTGGTGAGTGATCTAGAGAATGTCCTGGCCAGGGCAGCAGTCGAACATTTTCTGTATCCAGAAAGGCCCATACAGGACCTGCAACATGCGGTCATCCATTATCCTGATGAAATGTAGGCTTTCCCAGGGATCGAATGAAGGGTAGAGCCACGGGTCGTAACACATCTGAAATGCAACGTCCACTGTTCAAAGTGCTGTCAATGCGAACAAGAGGTGACTGAGACGTGAAACCAATGGCACCCCATACCATCACGCCGGGTGATACGCCTGTAAGGGGATGACGAATACACGCTTCCAATGTGCGTTCACCGCGATGTCGCCAAACACGGATCCGACCATCATGATGCTGTAAACAGAACCTAGATTCATCCGAAAAAATGACGTTTTGCCATTCGTGCTCCCAGGTTCGTCGTTGAATACACCATCGCAGACGCTCCTGACTGTGATGCAGCGTCAAGGGTAACCGCAGCCACGGTCTCCGAGCTGATAGTACATGCTGCTGCAAACGTCGTCGAACTGTTCCTGCAGATGGTTGTTGTCTTGCAAACGTCCCCATCTGTTGACTCAGGGATCGAGACGTGGCTTCACCATCCGTTACAGCCATGCGGATAACATGCCTGTCATCTCGACTGCTAGTGATACGAGGCCGCTGGGATCCAGCACGGCGTTCCGTATTACCCTCCTGAACCCACCGATTCCATATTCTGCTAACAGTCATTGGATCTCGACCAACGCGAGCAGCAAAACTCGCGATACGATAAACCGCAATCGCGATAGGCTACAATCCGACCTTTATCAAAGTCGGAATCGAAATGGTACGCATTTCTCCTCCTTACACGAGGCATCACAACAACGTTTCACCAGGCAACGCCGGCCAACTGCTGTTTGTGTATGAGAAATCGGTTGGTGGCTTTCCTCATGTCAGCACGTGGTAGGTGTCGCCACCGGCGCCAACCTTGTGTGAATGCTGTGAAAAGCTAATCATTTGCATATCACAGCATCTTCTTCCTGTCGGTTAAATTTCGCGTTTATAGCACGCCATCTTCTTGGTGTAGCAATTTTAATGGCCAGCAGTGAACTTGAGCATGTTCATCACTGCGATAATGTGAACGAACTTCTCCTTATCCATAACAAGGCTTCCCACAAGTGTACGCAATCAAGAGCAGCTCACAATAGTTTATTCTTCTTCATGCAGCCTAAAGCCTGGATCTCGCACCTTCCATCTGTTTGATCCACTGAAGGATGCACTCCTTGGGAAGGAATACGTGGATGATCCCAGGTGAGCCGTACCACGCGGGCAAACTGGCCCTTCCAGAAAGGTGTCGTAAGGCGTCGCATTGAACGGAGGTTATGTTGAAACCTAGGCTTTTGCAACCAGAAGGGTGAGGAATAACGTGGTGTATTGGAATATTAAAAAATAAAAACTCTGCTTTCAGGAAAAATGTGTACATTACTTATTGAACACAACTCGTACATCGACAACTGTCGACTTCGGCAGTTTTCGAAGAGTTCAAGTGTACTCCATAGATTTATTCCTCAAGAAGCGAAAAGAGTGGGGAAAGATATGGTATAATCCTGAATAAGGCCAACCTTGTTTCAGAAAAGAAGTGTTGCGTTACTTATTGAACACCACTCGTATATCCGTCCCATGAAATGCCGGAAGCAGTGTGCGATTTGCCGGGGGGGGGGGATCGCCCCCCCCCCCCCCTGTGCATCAGACCATCCCCTCCTCTGGTTTTAGTTTATGCATCCCAACCTGGGATGTTTATTTCCCACGCACTGGAGAAAAACTTTACATATAATTTAAATTTGTAGAGCCGAACACTGAAAGTTTTTAATACAGTCTTACTAGTAATATGTTTGCTTATTAATTTTGAAAAAGTGTTATGTAGTAGGTAAGCATTTCAAAACATTTAGAACTAAACGACAAGACGACGCACGCCACATTTCCGTAGCATGCCACAATGTTGCAAGACGTCGACCCAGCGTAAACGAGGCTTTAGAGCCAGGTCTGTATTGTATGGTGGATGTGATGTGTTGGGTACGAAACTAAAACCTGCAATCAGATCCAAACGTCGTGGAAAACTGTGAAGAGGTGTCAGCCTGCAGCAAGATAACGCTCGCCCACATTCTGCCAGACAGACAGCCGACGCAATGAAGGAGTTGAGATTCGAGGTGCTGGAACATCCACCATATAGTACAGACCTGGCTCCAAGTATTTTCACATGTTTGGACCCTTAACGGAAGCACTACAGGGAAGAAGATTTGAAAGTGATGAAGACGTCATTGCTGCGGTGCAAAATTGGTTACAGATGCAACCTAAAAACGTATTATCTGATGAAATAAAAAAACTCGTAAAACGTCGGGAAAACTGCATTGAAGTCCAGGGAGGTCACGTAGAAAAATAACGCATTTTTCAGCTTTCTATCATTAGAATAAGCACAGCTTTTCACAAATGTGCCTTTACGTTTTGAATTCCTCTCGTATACCTGTATGTAGATGAGTTTGTAAATAAGCTTTTCCTACAATGTACTTTTAAAGATATAACAAGGGATGGCTTTTCTGATAGTGCTTACACGTGAATAGTGAGTTTCGGCATTAACATCTATTTATAAATAACTGTTTAACCATGGGTAACGCCACGGTCCAAGCTAGTAACATATATAATTATACTAACCCCCTAAGACATTCCCCCACTCCCCCCCCCCCCCACCCCCACTGGTAAAACCGCAAATCGAACACTCGCCGGAAGTAACTTGTTAGAGGATCTAAGAGGAGTTGATGTTACAAGTGTATATCGATGTCCAAATGTTGAAATGTGTGTGAATTTCTAAGGGACCAAACTGCTAAGGTAATTCGTCCCTAGACTTACGCACTACTTAAACTAACTTAACTTACGCTAAAGACAGCACACACGCCCATGCCCGAGGGAGGACTCGAACCTCCGGCGGGAAGGGTATATCGATGTGTTTTGTGACAAGTCATTGATGAAACTAGCAAGAACAACGAAAAACATTGTATCATTCTTCTTCGGACAATGCCAGCTGTGACACAAATCGTAAAGAATTAGATTAATCGACGGAGAAAAATATGGATCTAATAAGTCAGTGCCCGTGTTCACCTCCTTTATGGTCTAGAAAATTTTTGTTCACTTGGGTCGAACAAAACAAGGCGCAGGCAGCGATTATCGTGCCCTGACACGGATGTCCAGTTTTTATAGTCACAACATAATCAGATAGGAAAAAAACGAGCTTTTATAAGTGGTTGGAACGCATTAAGATCTAAATAAATATTAAAGGAGATTTGCACTAGGAGAATATTTTGCTTTGATGGCTTCTGGAAAAACTTAAAATGCCTCTGTCGTATACGTTCACAATCGTGTTGAGTTCGACTGACAATTCCGGAAATAGGGTGTAGTGCGAAATCCGTTTATACTCGCTGAAATCTGTTGATCGGCCAAGAGAAGGTAAAAAAAATCTTTGTGTGTGCCGTATGCGCATGTGTACAAATGAATTTAAAATTAAGTACGAAAAATATTTACGTGAAAACATCGAACACGTTTATCCAGCTTGACCCGTCAGCTTAGGGTGGAATGAATCGCAAATATCCGCTGGCTGGTTCTGTATATTAAAAGCTGCTCCTTTTATCGTCTGGAAATAGTGCATCGGATATCGCAGCTGATACAACATACCAAAACACGAATATTCGGGTCGTATGTATTAGAGCACTCCAAATGTTTGAATTAATCCTTTTTAAAATTTACTCTCGTTATAATGTTACGTCGAACGCTGAACCTGATGCTACTGAGCTACATAGCCGCGCTAAAGCAAGGAGAGCTCTAGACTGATAAATGAATAAATACTGATATCCGATGAGCCTTTTTCCATTATATATCAGAGGTATTAAGGGCGCAGTAGATATGCCTATCTTTCATTCATTTCTCCCTCGCGTCCTCAGTATCCCACAATCATATTCTCATATTCTGCCTCTCTTTAATATCATCTGTTTGTCCTTTCAGCATCCGTGGGCGCGCGGACTCTCTCTCTCTCTCTCTCTCTCTCTCTCTGTGTGTGTGTGTGTGTGTGTGTGGGGGGGGGGGGGGGTGTGTGGCTAGGTACACATTCCGACATAGGCATAGTTGAATACGGAATCGACAACAAACACGCCATGAAACAAAAGTGGAAATGAAATTGTGGTCTTGAAAACCTCGTCCGCAAGTCCTAACTTTCGGAAAATTAGAAAAAGCTGTTTTGCCAAAAAAATTTCTGACACTAGAGGTTTAACATTTTGCAAATCTTATTTGTTTCAATTTTGTTGAGCTATTATAAAAAGTAACAAATGAAGACTGATGCCGTTTTCAAACTAAGGCAACGAAAATATTATAGAACAAAAGTAATACAGCTTAAAACAATTTAATTTTACGAAAGTAAACACAGATAATGACACCAAGACACATTTACACACACAAAAAAAATCATTTATGTAGAATATTCAGTTTCGTAAGGTTTGACATAATGTCTTTTAATCAGCTTCTTCTCCGTGCTTTGTTGTCCAGTCTCCTAATAGAGTGGTATAATACGTTTCCCTGAAATATACTGCTGGAGTTCTTTAATGCCTTCCACTTTCTTCGAGTTAAACAGACGCTTTTTTGTGGGGTATGGCAACTTAAAATGATGACCCATAATCCGTCGATAAAATTCTCTTGTTGAGCTTGTTCCATTCAAACATGTAATATTTTGAAATACAGAACTGTTCTTTTTCTCCTGTAGGAATAATCTTCATAAAGATTTAGCAGATAAAGCTTTTGCTTATAAAATATCTTGCACCAGTTTTTGAAATCAATCGAAAAAAAAATTAATCTTGAAGTACACTTGTAAATTTGCACCGTGATTAGCTTCAACCAATATTTTTGGGTACTCTGTAGATGTCTACACAGCTTCAGTTCGATTCGAGTATCTCGTCATAACGCCTAAATTACGATCACAGGGCAAGAATGAATAGCCCCTTACTTGGTGGTATTGGATAACTTCGTCAAACCGACCAGAGGAAACCAGCGTCATTAACTATCAAAAAACAGTATTATACTGGAATGAGATTTTCACTCTGCAGCGGAGTGTGCGCTGATATGAAACTTCGTGGCAGATTAAAACTGTGTGCCGGACCGAGATTCAAACTCGGGGCCTTTGCCTTTTGCCGATAAGTGCTCTACCATCTGAGCTACCCAAGCACGAGTCACATCCCTTCCTCCCAGATTCATTTCTGCCAGTACCTCGTCTCCTACCTTCCAAACTTCACAGAGGCTCTCTTGCGAACCTAGCAGCACTAGCACCCCTGGAAGAAAGGATATTGCGGAGACATTGCTTAGCCACAGCCTGGGGGATGTTTCCAGAAGTCTGGAAGGTAGGAGACGAGGTACTGGTGGAAGTAAAGCTGTGAGGACGGGGCGTGAGTCGTGCTTGGGTAGCTCAGATGGTGGAGCACTTGCCCGTCCCAACATGGCAACTTCGACTGTGGAAGTCGCTTCCCGTATTCTCTCCCGGAGCTTTGCTACACTACGTGGTGGAGGCGGTACATACACCAGATCTTAATGTGTCCCCACAGAAAAAAGTCACATGGAGTGAGATCTGGTTTTCGGGGAGGCCATTTCATAAAACAGCTGTCCCCGCACCTGAACTCGCCATGTTTGCGACTAGCGCTGACTATCAGCAAATTACCAAACTACGCTCTGGCGGTGTACATTTAATAAAACTTGCATAGTTTCCCTTCAAAATGACATATGTATGATATCTGTACAGTGTTTGGTTCTTGTGCAATAAATAATTGAAAGTGTTCCCGGACTTTATGTACACCTTGTCTATAACTTCCTTATATGCCTTAGTTACAGTTAAATAAGAGGTGCATTCAAGTTCTAAGGCCTCAGACTTTTTTTCTAATTTACTACTCAGCCGAAATCGCTGAAACTGGCGTTACTTCTCGACGTAATCGCCCTGCAGACGTACACATTTTTCACAACGCTGACGCCATGACTCCATGACAGCGGCGAAGGCTTCTTTAGGAGTCTGTTTTGACCACGGGAAAATCGCTGAGGCAATAGCAGCACGGCTGGTGATGTGCGGCCACGGAGAGTGTCTTTCATTGTTGGAAAAAGCCAAAAGTCACTAGGAGCCAGGTCAGGTGAGTAGCGAGCATGAGGAATCACTTCAAAGTTGTTATCACGAAGAAACTATTGCGTAACGTTAGCTCGATTTGCGGGTGCGTTGTCTTGGTGAAACAGCACACGCGTACTCCTTCCCGGACGTTTTTGTTGCAGTGCAGGAAGGAATTTGTTCTTCAAAACATTTTCGTAGGATGCATCTGTTACCTTAGTGCCCTTTGGAACGCAGTGGGTAGGGATTACGCCCTCGCTGTCCCAGAACATGGACACCATCATTTTTTCAGCACTGGCGGTTACCCGAAATTTTTTTGGTGGCGATGAATCTGTGCGCTTCCATTGAGCTGACTGGCGCTTTGTTTCTGGATTGAAAAATGGCATCCACGTCTCATCCATTGTCACAACCGACGAAATGAAAGTCCCATTCGTACTGTCGTTGCGCGTCAACATTGCTCGGCAACATGCCACACGGGCAGTCGTATGGTCGTCCGTCAGCATTCGTGGCACCCACCTGGATGACACTTTTCGCATTTTCAGGTCGACATGCTGGATTGTGCGCACAGAAATGCCAACTCTGGAGGCGATCTGTTCAACAGTCTTTCGGCGATCCCCCAAAACAATTCTCTCCACTTTCTCGATCGTGTCGTCAGACCGGCTTGTGCGAGCCCGAGGTTGTTTCGGTTTGTTGTCACACGATGTTCTGCCTTCATTAAACTGTCGCACCCACGAATGCACTTTCGACACATCCATAACTCCATCAACACATGTCTCCTTCAACTGTCGATGAATTTCAGTTAGTTTCACACCACGGAAATTCAGAAAACGAATGATTGCACGCTGTTCAAGTAAGGAAAACGTCGCCATTTTAAATACTTGAAACAGTTCTCATTCTCGCCACTGGCGGTAAAATTCCATCTGCTGTACGGTGCTGCCATCTCTGGGACGTATTGACAATGAACGCGGCCTCCTTTTAAAACAATGCGCATGTTTCTATCCCTTTCCAGTCCGGAGAAAAAAAAATCGGAGGCCTTAGAACTTGAATGCACCTCCAGCACCGTGACATGTACATAGTTATATTCTATTACTGTAAGGCTGCTTTTACAGTAATAAAATGTACGAAGATTGCCCAGAAAGTAACGCACCGCATTTTTTTTTATCAGCCGAAAACAATCCTACGAATACGAAACGTTGCATATGTATTATTTGAAGTCTCATGAGTAAGCGAGTGAAGTTTCCGTCACGTCCGACAGATACAGCAGGTGCAGGACCATTTCAAAATGGCGCATATAGGTGATTTCAAACTCCAGAGAAATAAACTGTGGGGAATATTCACCAATTCTTGTGCAAAGTCTATGGACTGAAGTACAGTTAGGCGCTGGGCACGGAGGGTGAGGTCATCAGAAGGCGGTTCGGCGGAGCCCCACGATTTGCAGCGGTCGGGGAGACCATCCACGGCTGTCACACCTGACCTAGCCACTTCGGACTCCCAACTGTTTGGGCCATTAAGGGATGTCATTTGTGGAAGACATTTTGAGGACGATGTGGAGGTGATTCACACAGTGAAGCACCGGCTTCGCCACTAGGACAAGGATTGGTACTGACAAAGCAAACACGCCCTTGTTTCATGCCGGCGACAGGCCATAGAAAGAGATGGAGATGACGTGGAAAAACAGGGTGTGTAGATTATGATGATAGCTGCTAAACCAGAAGTAATTACGGTTCTACATCTACATTTATACACCGCATGCCACCCAACGGAGTATGGCGGAGGGCACTTTACGTGCCACTGTCATTACCTCCCTTTTCTGTTCCAGTCGCGCATGGTTCGCGGGAAGAATGGCTGCCAGAAAACATCCATGCGTCCTCGAATCTCTCTAATTTTGCATTCGTGATCTCCTCGGGAGGTATAAGCAGGGGGAAGCAATATATGCGATACCTCATCCAGAAACGCACCCTCTCGAAACCTGGACAGCAAACTACACCGCCATGCAGAGCGCCTCTCTCGCCGAGTCTGCCACTTGAGTTTGCTAAACATCTCCATAACGCTATCACGCTTACCAAATAACCCTGTGACGAAATGTGCCGCTCTTCTTTGGATCTTCTCTATCTCTTCTGTCAACTCGACCTGGTACGGATCCCACACTGATGATCAATACTCAAGTATAGGTCGAACTAGTGTTTTGTAAGCCACCTCCTTTGTTGATGGACTACATTTTCTAAGGACTCTCCCAATGAATCTCAGCCTGGTACCCGCCTTACCAACCATTAATTTTATATGATCATTCCACTTCAAATCGTTCCGCACGCATACTCCCAGATATTTTACAGAAGTAACTGCTACCAGTGTTTGTTCCGCTATCATATAATCATACAATAAAGGATCCTTCTCTCTATGTATTCGCAATACATTACATTTGTCTATGTTAAGGGTCAGTTGCCACTCCTTGCACCAAGTGCCTATCCGCTACAGATCTTCCTGCATTTCGCTGCAATTTTCTAATGCTGCAACCTTTCTGTATACTACAGCATCATCCGCGAAATGCCGCATTAAACTTCCGACACTATCTACTAGATCATTTGTATATATTGTGAAAAGCAATGGTCCCATAACACTCCCCTGTGGCACGCCAGAGGTTACTTTAACGTCTGTAGACGTCTCTCCACTGAGAACAACATGCTGTGTTCTGTTTGGTAAAAACTCTTCAATCCAGCCGTACAGCTGGTCTGGCTCTTACTTTATCAGGCGACAGTGCGGAACTGTTCTGTAATACACTTCTTATACATTTATGTATGTACAGCCAAGCTCTTTATTATACGAGGAATCTTCAACAAGTAACAGTACACCTTTTTTTCTCGGCCAATTTCGCTAGAGAAAATGCGGAATTTGTTATGAGACATGGTGGAATATTCTCGCTTCCTCCTCTCTAATTTCATGAATGTCTGGCAGGTGGCGGGACTGTAAGTAGCCATTAAAATGGCATCTGCAACGGAGGTGCGTTCCAAGCAGAGAGCGGTCATTGAGTTCGCTTTGATGAAAAAACAGAGCATCGGGGTTATACACAGGCGCTTGCAGAATGTCTACGGAGATGCGGCAGTGAACAAAAGCACGGAGAGTCGTTGGGCAAGGCGTGTGTCATCATCGCCATTAGGTCGCGGAAACCTGTCTTATCACCACGCGTGCAGACCGGCCGCACACCGTATCGTCTCCTGCATTGTTGGAACGTGCGGACACTCTCATTCGAGGTGTTCAACGGATCACAAACACCTTGCTGCACAACTGTACGGCTCTGTTGGTAGTACTGATACACTGCATTGGACTGTCCTTCCTCATCCACCCTACGGGCTCTATCTTTTGCCTTAATCTGTTTGACTCAGCTAAGGATCCGATCTGTGCGAAGCTGTACGTGGATGATGTGGACGTTATTGATGCAGCGAGATGTTGGCTTCGACGTCGACCAGCAGAATGGTTTCATGGAGATATACAGGCCCTCTCAGTAAGGTGGCGTAAAGCCGTTACATTGGACGAAGATCGGTGAAAAATAGTTTGTAGCAAAACGAGTGGAGAATAATGTGATGTACTGGAATCCTTAGTAAAACCGACTTGCTAAGAAAAAAAAAAAAGTTTTGCGTTACTTCTTGTATGCTCCTCATAATACGAGGTGCGACAATAAAGTAATGAAACTGATTTTCTTTGCAAGATGTGGCAATGGTGCAGGCATGGGTAGGCACAATATCTTTGACCTTGACCTATAAGCTGCTTCTAGTCCAAGCGGCACATCGATGCAACTGCTCAGCCGGGAGTTGTGCTGTAGTAAGTATACATGTGTTCGTGTTTCTCATCATGGAAATGGAACTGCATAATATTGTGCAACGGTATGCCATTTCATTTTGCGTTAAATTGGGTGAAAACGCGACGACAACTTACGGTAAGCTTCAGAAGGCTTTTGGAGAGGAGGTTACGTCAAGAGCTCAAGTTTTTAGTTGGCATAAAATATTTAGTGAAGGCATAACGAATGCTGAAGATTAAGACCGCAGAGGACGACCACCAACCTCACAGACGGATGTCAACTAGGCCAGGTTGCGTGAACTCGTACGATCTGATCGAAGATTATACGTCAAAATGATTGCAGGAAAACTGAACATCAATAGAGAAACGGTTCGTCTAGTAATAACCGAAGATCATGGTATGAGAAACATTTGTGCAAAAATAGTCCCCAAAAATCTCACACCACAACAGCGAGAAACACGGAAAAATGTGGTAGCCGATCTGTTAGAGCAAACGGAAATCAATCCAGAATTGTTGAGCCGTGTTATCACTGGTGATGAAAGTTGTTTTTTTTTTCAGTACGAGCCAGAGACAAAACGCTAAAGTTCTCAATGGTCCTCTGAGGGATCACCCAGACCAAAAATAGCTCCTATGTCAAAGTCAAAAGTGAAATGCATGCTTGTGTGCTTCTTTGAGTCCAAGGGAATTGTTGATAAAGAGTGGGTGTCTCCTGGACAAACAGTTAACCAATATTACTACAAAGAAATCTTGGAAAGACTTCGTAAAAGAGTTCTTCGTGTCCGTGCCAACATTGCTGATAATTGGATTCTGCATCACGATAATGCGCCATCCCATACTGCTCTGTCAGTACAGCAGTTTTTAACCTCAAGCCGGCCGGAGTGGCCGTGCGGTTCTAGGCGCTACAGTCTGGAGCCGAGCGACCGCTCCGGTCGCAGGTTCGAATCCTGACTCGGGCATGGCTGTGTGTGATGTCCTTACGTCGGTTAGGTTTAATTAGTTGTAAGTTCTAGGCGACTGATGACCTCAGAAGTTAAGTCGCATAGTGCTCGGAGCCATTTTTTCATCCTCGAAAGATATTTTAGTACTACCAAAGCCACCTTATTCACCAGATACCGCTCCATACATTTTTCTATTTCCAAGAGTCAAAACGGCTGTCAGTGGGGACCAGTTTCAAACAACACAAGATGTCCATAAAGCTGTGACGAGGGCCTTGGAGGATATAACAGAAGATGAGTTCCAGCAATGTTACCAGCAATAGCAGAAGTGCTGGAAGAAGTGTGTGCAATCAGAAGGGAACTACTTTGAAGGAGACAACACTAAACTTGACGAAAACGGTAAGCATCATTTTTTTGCGCATCAGTCTCATTACTCTGTTGTCGCACCTCGTATACCTAATTTTGTAGGCTTCCCAAGATGACTAATTTGTCGAAATCGGTAAAGCGAAAAAGAAAATATGTTAGTAACTGAAGAGTGAATTTTATTCTGAACAATATACTACAGTCACCGAAAAACAACAGCTATGAATAAAGTAATAAAAATTAGCTAACTTAAGGCTGGTATCGGAAATAAACAAAGCAAAAATGCTCTTAAATTCTTCATGGCGATAAAATGGCTTTGTAAAATAATTTCTGGCTGACAGCTAACTCCCTCAGAAGTCGTTCAGCACGGGTTTCACTCGGTGCAGCACAGATGAAATAATCATTTTGTAGCAAATGCGCTTTCAGTTTATGGGACTCTTATGCGACGCCGTCGTAAACGGAAGAGCGACTGCAAGATTCATGGCTCGTATACAGGTATATGCAGGCTCAAGTTCAGCTAGCTGCACGCTCGATTGATCCTGTAAATTGAGCAGCTAACAGCGGTGATAAAACTTGAGGATCTAAGTTCCCAAGCTGTTCATTATAAAAGCGTCAGCTAGCGATGTACCAAGCGTTTTTTTATTTTTTTATTTTTATTTTTTTTAAGTCATCGGTCTTCTGGATGGTTTCATGCTGCCCGCAACGAATTCCTCTTCCGATAACCCAAACGTTACGTTGGTTTCAGCCCAAGTAATTGAGCCTTCTTCAGGAGATAAACCTGATTCTATAATACATGATAATATACATAATACATAATAATATAATATAATATAATTTAATATAATATAACAATATAATGGAAGAGCAGTTGAATGGAATGGATAGCGTCTTGAAAGGAGGATATAAGATGAACATCAACAAAAGCAAAACGAGGATAATGGAATGTAGTAGAATTAAGTCGGGTGATGCTGAGGGAATTACATTAGGTAATGAGACACTTAAAGTAGTAAAGGAGTTTTGCTATTTGGGGAGCAAAATAACTGATGATGGTCGAAGTAGAGAGGATATAAAATGTAGACTGGCAATGGCAAGGAAAGCGTTTCTGAAGAAGAGAAATTTGTTTACATCGAGTATAGATTTGTCAGGAAGTCATTCCTGAAAGTATTTGTATGGAGTGGAAGTGAAACATGGACGATAAATAGTTTGGACAAGAAGAGAATAGAAGCTTTCGAAATGTGGTGCTACAGAAGAATGCTGAAGATTAGATGGGTAGATCACATAATTAATGAGGAAGTATTGAATAGGATTGGGGAGAAGAGAAGTTTGTGGCACAACTTGACCAGAAGAAGGGATCGGTTGGTAGGACATGTTCTGAGGCATCAAGGGATCACCAATTTAGTATTGGAGGCCAGCGTGGAGGGTAAAAATCGTAGAGGGAGACCAACAGATGAATACACTAAGCAGATTCAGAAGGATGTAGGTTGCAGTAGGTACTGGGAGATGAAGAAGCTTGCACAGGATAGAGTAGCATGGAGAGCTGCATCAAACCAGTCTCAGGACTGAAGACCACAACAACAACAACATAATACGTCTACGAGAGCATGATCTAGAAATAAAACTAAAACAGCGTAAATAGGCGTAGTCACATTTTAAAAATGCGGTACTACGCCTACTCAGGCTGTTTTAGTTTTATTTATAGACCATGCCTTTCTAGACATATTATAGAATCAGGTTTATCTTCTGAAGAAGGCTCAATTACTTGGCCTGAAACCTAGGTGAAGGTTGGTTTCATTACCGCAATCGAGGCGGATAGTTTCTTATACAGGGTGTTACAAAAAGGTACGGCCAAACTTTCAGGAAACATTCCTCACACACACAAATAAAGAAAAGATGTTATGTGGACATGTGTCCGGAAACGTTTAATTTTCATGTTAGAGCTCATTTTAGTCCTTCCACCTACGCTCAATGGCGCACGTTTTCATGATTTCATACGGGATACTCTACCTGTGCTGCTAGAACATGTGCCTTTACAAGTACGACACAATATGTGGTTCATACGCGATGGAGCTCCTGCACATTTCAATCGAAGTGTTCGTACGCTTCTCAACAACAGATTCGGTGACCGATGGATTGGTAGAGGCGGACCAATTCCGTGGCCTCCACGCTCTCCTGACCTCGACCCTCTTGACTTTCATTTATGGGGGCATTTGGAAGCTCTTGTCTACGCAACCCCGGTACCAAATGTACAGACTCTTCGTGCTCGTATTGTGGACGGCTGTGATACAATACGCCATTCTCCAGGGCTGCATCAGCGCATCAGGGATTCCATGCGACGGAGGGTGGATGCACGTATCCTCGCTAACGGAGGACATTTTGAACATTTCCTGTAACAACGTGTTTGAAGTCACGCTGGTACGTTCTGTTGCTGTGTGTCTCCATTCCATGATTAATGCGATTTGAAGAGAAGTAATAAAATGAGCTCTAACATGGGAAGTAAGCGTTTCCGGAGACATGTCCACGTAACATATTTTCTTTCTTTGTGTGTGAGGAATGTTTCCTGAAAGTTTGGCCGCACCTTTTTGTAACACCCTGTGTATTAGATTATCACGATTGCTGACTGGGCTGCAATGCTAAAAGTACTAAAATTACTCTCCCGTGCTAACCTCTTCATCTCAGAGTAGCACTTGCAACACACGTCCTCAACTATTTGCTGGTTGTATTCCAATATCTGTCTTCCTTCGCAGTGTTTGCCCTCTACAGCTCCCACTAGTACCATCGAAGTCATACACTCACTTCTTAACAGATGTCCTGTCATCCCGTCCCTTCTCCTTATCAGTGATTTCCTTTCCTCTCCGATTCTGAATAGAACCTCTTATTCCTTACTTTATCAGTCCACCTAATTTTCAACCTTCGTCTGTCGCACCATATCTCAAATGCTTCGATTCTCTTCCGTTCCGGTTTTCCCACAGTCCATGTTTCACTACCATACAGTGCTGTACCCAGGACGTACATTCTCAGAAATTTCTTCCTCAAATTAAGGCCGATGTTTGGTATTGGTGGATATTGGCCAGGAATGTCCTTTTTGCCATTGCTAGTCTGGTTTTGATGTCCTCCTTGCTCCATCAGTCATTGGTTATTTTACTGCCAAGTTAGCAGAATTGCTTAACTTCATCTGCTTCGTGACCATCAATGCATTGCTTTTCAGCACGCGCTCGTACAAAGACATATGTTTGCATGGAAACAGTGAGGCGATTGTGTTACAGCTTTTTTCTTCATAAGGACGTTCTTAAAAACGACAGACGAATCTTGTTAAGAGCCCTCAGTCTCCTGACTGGTTTTTTGTTGCTGCCCACCATAAATTCTTCTCCTGTGCCAATCTCTTCATGTCAAAGTAGCTCTTTCATCCAACGTCCTCATATTTTGTTGGCTGTACGTTAGCCTCTATCTTCTACTAGAGATTTTAGCCTCTACAGCTCCTTCAAGTACTATGGAAGTTTTTGTTCGACGCATTAACTCACTTGACCATCCGGTCTCTTCTTCTTGTCACTCCATTCCGTTTGCTCCTAACTGATTCTGCAGAGAGCCTCCTCATTACCACCGTCATCATCTGATTTCCAACACCCTTTTGTAGCATCACATCTCAAACGCTTCACTTCTATTCTCTTCCGGATTTTCGGCAGTCCATTATTCACTACAACACTGTGATGCCCTCGAAACACATTCTTCCTGAAAGTAAGGACGATGTTTAACACAATCAGATACGTTTTGGCCAGGAATACCTTCTTTGTATGTGCTAGTTTGGTTTTTTATATTCTCCGTGCTTCGGTCGTCAGGTGGTACTATGTTTCCAACTTTTTTGTGACAATTGTGTCGACAAGAAGTATCACCCTTTCCATGTCACGTATATATATATATATATATATACACTCTTTGTATCCTGGGACATCACTAAAGCCTGCACCACGGTTGTTTATGCTCTATTTTGAGAGATTAATTTCTGGACTTTTATCGAAATTAATACACAACATTGATACCGATTCCCATGCTGCAGAGTGAGTACGTCGTACCATCCAAGATTTCTTCCTCACGATGTACGATAGTGCCTCTGGCTATTTTAAGGATTTTCACAGTCGGCGATCGTAGGAATTCTGCAGAGCCACAGGAATTTTATTCCAGGCGCTGATTTCGACATTGAGAAGCAGACAGAGCATGATTACGAACTGTAGCTGCTTATTACATACCATTAATCTTTCTGCTTTTATAGACCTAAGAATTCAAACAGGAATTAAATTAATGCCTGAGTGTGTTGGAGATATTTGCGTCAAAAATATTGAGGAAGCATCTTCTCTCTCCCAAAAGTTTCCATTCAAGTAATCAGATATTATTCAGTCATAATAATTTGACTTCAGTTTAAAGGAGGTGAGAAAAAGACGTAGCCAGGCATTCTGGAGAAAATTAGTGACGTGTGTCCGTGGGCGAAGTATCGTTGCAAATCTCTTGTGACAACAATACCGTTTAAACTACACGTGTTTCTTGGTATCCAGTAACGGCGATGAGGACCAAACGTTAAATGCCCAGAGCGAACACATCCCCTCTCCTCTCCGTACCATGACTTGCGCCCCACATTGAATCTCCCGACAGGGGAGCAATCCTTCTTAATACTGGAAAAGTTTTTATGCTTACGAGCAGCCTTGGAGAAAAAAAAGGAGGAAGCAGCAAGTTTTAATTATTCTTGCTCCGGTTTTATTGTGAGGGTGAAGCACATCTTTCCAGCAAGTAAAAAGTAAGTACGTGAAAAAAAAATTAATTTTACGGTAGCCCTTGTGCTCTAATCCCCTTTCTACGTAAGTACCACTTTAAAAACTTCCCCAGAGGTTCGTGAGAGTGGAGCAGACATAGGGTGACGAAATCGCTTCCGTCTCGCCCCCTGTGGAATCGTATCATAAAGGCAGAACTTTATTTGATCTTCTTCATCTAACGTTAATAGAAGGTGTAAAATAGTGGAACATTTACACAGCAATGAATTCTTGCCATTTACCTTGACAAGACGTTGTCTTTACACCTTCAGACCCTTGTTCTCGGAAGAGACGAGAATACTGAAAAGAACGAAAGGGCAACTGAACTATTCTGTCTTATGGAGTGTATCTCGTGGTAGCATCCTTTCTAAATGCAGAATCTGAGGAAGGAAAGAGACAGTAGGCCTTCCCCTTAACGGTGAAGTTATCAGCGACAAACCTGTGAAGTGGAAGTACACTTGTAAGTAGGCTGTTTAGGTTTTTATGTTGGTAACGCGACGTAGTGCTCTGTATGAAAATCACTGACTGTGCTGTGTGCAGTCTGTGGCTGGTTGGACTCATTGTTGGAATATTTACTATTGTAGTGTTGGGCAGTTGGATGTGAACAGCACGTAGTGTTGTGCAGTTGGAGGTGAGCCGCCAGCAGTGGTGGATGTGGACAGAGAGAGAGAGAGAGAGAGAGAGAGAGAGAGAGAGAGAGTGAGTGAGTTTTGAGAAGTTACTATAAGTGGACGATCTGCACGTGTGTCCGCCAAAAAAAGGAAATTTGTAAATATGGATGTCATGAATTGATAGATACATATAGGATGACTTTCGAACACTACTAAGGTAAATACATTGTTTGTTGAAACTTCCTGGCAGATTAAAAGTGTGTGTCGGACCGAGACTCGAACTCAGGACTTTTGCCTTTCGCGGGCAAGTGTACTACCAACTGAGTTACCCAAGCACGACTCAGGCTAAGCAATGTCTCCGCAATATCCTTTCTTCCAGGAGTGCTAGTAGTGCAAGGTTCGCAGGAGAGCTTCTGTGAAGTTTGGAAGGTAGGAGAAGAGGTACTGGCAGAAATGAAGCTGGGAGGACGGGGCGTGACTCGTGCTTGGGTAGCTCAGTTGGTAGAGCACTTGCCCGTGAAAGGCAAAGGTCTTGAGTTCGAATCTCGGTCCGACACAAAGTTTTAATCTGCCAGGAAGATTCATATCAGCGCACGCTCCGCTGCAGAGTGAAAATCTCATTCTGGAAATATTGCTTGTCCTCTATCCAAATCTTTCATTTGCTAACTATGACTATCAGTAGTTAGTGCCTTCAGTAGCTAAAATCTTTTATTTAGCTGGCAGTATTGGCGCTCGCTGTATTGCAGTAGTTTGAGTAACGAAAATTTTTGTGAGGTGATTCATGAAAGGTATAGCTTATTGTTAGTCAGGGCCAATCTTTTGTAGGAATTTTTGAAAGTAAGATTGCGTTGCGCTAAAAAAAATATTGTCTGTCAGTTTAGTGATGATCAGAATCCGTAAAGAGTGAACTGTCTGAGTAGGTTCAGTTTTACTCAGCCGTCTTTGTATCAAATAATGTAGAAGTTTAGTGGCACAGTCATTCATAATTTTTCTAAGGGGACTTTACACACTGTGCGGCAAAACCCATGGGACAGCAATACGCAGATATACAGGTGGCTGTGGTATCACGTTCACAAGGAACGAAAGGGCAATGCGTTGGTGGAGCTGTCATTTCTATTCATGTGATTCATGTGAAAAGTTCCCCGACGTGAATATGGACGCACGATGGGAATTAACAGACTCTGAGCACGGAATGGTAGTTGGAGCAAGGCACACGGGACATTTCATTTCGGAAATCGTTAGGGGACTGAATATTGTATGCCCAGGATAACATACGAGGTGCATTCAAGTTCTAAGGCCACCGATTTTTTTTCTCCGGACTGGAAAGAGATAGAAACATGCGCATTGTTTTAAAATGAGGCCACGTTCATTGTCAATACATCCCAGAGATGGCAGCACCGTACGGCAGATGGAATTTTACCGCCAGTGGCGAGAATGAGAACTGTTTTAAATACTTAAAATGGCGACGTTTTCCTTACTTGAACAGCGTGCAATCATTCGTTTTCTGAATTTGCGTGGTGTGAAATCAATTGAAATTCATCGACAGTTGAAGGAGACATGTGGTGATGGAGTTATGGATGTGTCGAAAGTGCGTTCGTGGGTGCGACAGTTTAATGAAGGCAGAACATCGTGTGACAACAAACCGAAACAACCTCGGGCTTGCACAAGCCGGTCTGACGACACGATCGAGAAAGTGGAGAGAATTGTTTTGGGGGATCGCCGAATGACTGTTGAACAGGTCGCCTCCAGAGTTGGCATTTCTGTGGGTTCTGTGCACACAATCCTGCATGACGACCTGAATATGCGAAAAGTGTCATCCAGGTGGGTGCCACGAATGCTGTCGGACGACCAAACGGCTGCCCGTGTGGCATGTTGCCGAGCAATGTTGACGCGCAACGACAGCACGAATGGGACTTTCTTTTCGTCGGTTGTGACAATGGGTGAGACGTGGATGCCATTTTTCAATCCAGAAACGAAGCGCCAGTCAGCTCAATGGAAGCACACAGATTCACCGCCACCAAAAGCGTTTCGGGTAACCGCCAGTGTTGAAAAAATGATGGTGTCCATGTTGTGGGACAGCGAGGGCGTAATCCTTACCCATTGCGTTCCAAAGGGCACTACGGTAACAGGTGCATCCTACGAAAATGTTTTGAAGAACAAATTCCTTCCTGCACTGCAACAAAAACGTCCGGGAAGGGCTGCGCGTGTGCTGTTTCACCAAGACAACGCAGGCGCACATCGAGCTAACGTTACGCATCAGTTTCTTCGTGATAACAACTTTGAAGTGATTCCTCATGCTCCCTACTCACCTGACCTGGCTCCTAGTGACTTTTGGCTTTTTCCAACAATGACAGACACTCTCCGTGGCCGCACAATCACCGGCCGTGCTGCTATTGCCTCAGCGATTTTCCAGTGGCCAAAACAGACTCCTAAAGAAGCCTTCGCCGCTGTCATGGAATCATGGCGTCAGCGTTGCGAAAAATGTGTACGTCTGCAGGGCGATTACGTCGAGAAGTAACACCAGTTTCATCGATTTCGGGTGAGTAGTTAACTAGAAAAAAAATCGGAGGCCTTAGAACTTGAATGCACCTCGTACTTCAAGCATTACCTCTCACCACGGACAATGGAGTGGCTGACAGTTTTCACTTCTCAACCGAGAGCAGCAGCGTCTGGGTAGAGTTGTCAGTGCTAACAGACAAGCAACATTGCATTAAATGACTGCCGAAATTATTGTGAGGTGCACGACCAACGTAACCGTTAGGCAGTTGACGTACGCGAGTGTCTTTGCTAACAGTACGACGTCGCCTGCATCGTCTTTCCGGGACTCGTGACCATATCGGCTGGACCCTAAACGGCTGGAAAACTGCGGCCTGCTCAGATGGGCCCCGATTCCAGTTGGTAAGAGCTGACGGCAGCGTGGCGCAGACTTCACGAAGCTATGGATCCAAGTTGTCAACGAAGCACTGTCCAAGCTGGAGGTGGTTCCGTAATTGTGTGGGCTGTATTCACGTGGAATGGAGTGGGTCCTCTGGACCAACTGAACCGATCCTTGACGCAAGGATGGCTGACGTAGTGTTCAGTGTATCTGAGATTGTAAAACAGTTAAGATCCTGAGACGCCAGAAAGGCATCTGGCCCAGACGGCATCCGCAAAGATGATACATTGACTATGCTACAAATACAGCACCATTCTTATCCATCAGAGATCATTGGAACAGTGGAAAGTTCCACGGCACTGGAAGAAGTCCCAGGTCATAGTAATCATTGAAAAGGGGAGAAAATCGGATGCACAAAATTACCGGCCAATTTCACTGACATCGACTTGTAGAAGCATGGAACATATTTTCTGTTAAGACATAATGACCTTCCTAGACTCTGAGAAACTCCTCTGCAGAAAACAGCACGGTTTTAGTAAACAGTGCTCATGCGAGACACAGCTAGGCCTCTTTGTGCATGACATACAACAGGCTCTAGATACCGGCTCCCAGGTTGATACCATATTTCTCGACTTTCGGAAGGCGTTGGACATAGTTCCTCATTGTCACTTGCTCCAAAAAGTGCGCACTTAAGGTCTATCCGATGACACATGCAGTTGTATAGAAAGTTTAACAGAAAGCGAGCGATATGTCGTCCTGAACGGGGTGACTTCAACAGAAACAAGCGTAACTTCAGATGTGCCCCAGGGCAGCTTTTTACGATTTACATAAACGATCTGGTTGTTGGTACTGACAGCGGCATTAGACCGTTTGCCGATGATGCTGTAGTCTACAGGAAAGTAGTATCACAAGAAAGTTGTGAACAAATCAATGAGGATTTGCAGGAAATAAATGCGTGGTGTAATGACGTGCAGTTAACTCTCAATATTAGTAAGTGTAACCTACAACGCATAACAAGGAGAAAATCCCCATTACTGTACGAGTACAAAATAAATTCCCAGTCTTAGCGGTAATATCCGTCAATTATCTGGGTGTGACTATTCGAAATGATCTCAAATGGTGTGATCAGATTCCACAAGTAACGGGCAAGGCGAACTGTATAGCAGTTTATTGGTAGAATAAGGAAATTGCTTACAATACTTAAGTTCGTCCAGTCTTAGATTACTGCTCGTCCAAATGGGACTCTTACTATTTGGGTCTCACTCAAGAGATTGAGAAGGTCCAAAGAAGAACCGCAAGATTCGTGACTGGTACATTTAGCCATCGCGAGAACGTTATAAATCTCATAGAAAGTTTGAAGTGGGACACACTTGGAGATAGACGACGCCCTAATTGGAAGGGGCTACTCACTAAATTCCGAAATCCGAACTTCACCGAGGATGTAGAGCATATATTATTACCACCAGCTTTTAAATCGCACAATGATCACCATTCAAGGACAAGGGAAATTTGAGCACGTACTGAGGAGTTCAGACAGTCGTTTTTCCCTCGCGCGATCCGCGAGTGGAAGAGAGGGGGGCAAAATATGATTTTTCGCGCGTATTGTGTCCTCCGCCACACATTCCCTCACTCCCCCTCCCTCACTCCCGCTCCCTCCCTCCCCCGTCCCTCCCCCTCCCTCCCTACCTCCCTCCCCCCTCCTCCCTCCCACACCTCTTTCCTCCCCTCCTTCCTCCCCTCCTTCCTCCCCTCCTTCCCTCCTTCCTCCTTCCTCCCCTCCTTCCTCCAATCATTCCTCCCCTCATTCCTCCCCTCATTCCTCCCCTCCTTCCTCCCCTCCTTCCTCCCCTCCTTCCCCCCTCCTGCCTCCCGTCCTTCCCTCCTCACTCCCCTCCTCCATCTCCCCTCCCCTCCCTCCCTCCCACCGCTCCCTCACCTCCTCACTCCCTCACCTCCTCCCTCCCTCACCGCCTCCCTCCCTCACCTCTGCACTCCCTCACCTCTGCACTCCCTCACTCCCTCACTCCCTCACCTAATCACTCCCTCACCTGCTCAATCCTCAATTCCTTCCTCCCTCCCTCCATCCCTCCCTCCCTCATCCTCCCTCATACCCTCCCTCCCTCACCCTTCCTCACCCTCCCCCCCTTCCTCACCTCCCCCCTCCCTTCCTCACCTCCTCCCTCCCTTCCTTACCTCCTCCCTTCCTCACCTCCTCCCTCCCTCACTTCCTCCCTCCCTCCCTCACCTCCTCCCTCCCTCCCTCACCTCCTCCCTCCCTCCCTCACCTCCTCCCTCCCTCCCTCACCTCCTCCCTCCCACCCCTCACCTCCTCCCTCCCTCCCTCACCCCTCCCTCCCTCTCTCATCTCCTCCCTCCCTCACCTCCTCCCTCACCTCCTCCCTCCCTCACCTCCTCCCTCCCTCACCTCCTCCCTCCCTCACCTCCTCCCTCCCTCCCTCACCTCGTCCCTCCCTCCCTCACCTCCTCCCACCCTCCCTCACCTCCCTCTCTCCCTCCCTCACCTCCCTCCCTCCCTCACCTCCTCCCTCCCTCCCTCACCTCCTCCCTCCCTCTCTCACCTCCGCCCTCCCTCCCTTCCTCCCTTCCTCCCTCCCTCCCTCCCTCACCTCCTCCCTCCCTCACCTCCTCCCTCCCTCACCTCCTCCATCCCTCCCTCCCTCACCTCCTCTGTCCCTCACCTCCTCCCTCCCTCCCTCCCTCACCTCCTCCGTCCCTCCCTCCCTCCCTCACCTCCTCCCTCCCTCCCTCCCTCCCACCCTCCATGACTGCACTCCACTCGCAAGCAAAGTTTCTACTAACAGTTCTGACACTCCTTTTCTGTATCGTCAAACATCAGCAAAAACACCCTGAGAGTGCGTTAGCGTCTATAGAATAAACGACTGGGGTAAGGCGTGTACCCTTATTCTATGACAGAGCACAACAGTGTTTAGCTGTACTTCAAAGAAATACACCAATTTACATAGGTTGTAACATGTGAATGTTAGGACAGTTTTCAAGATAACGTAATGTCCTGTTTAATCGAAATAACGTTACATTCAACACAACAATATCAAATTTTAACCATAAGGTTCTCTACGACATTATTCTTACTACTACACTGTGAACTTGGCCAATATTACGACTAATCATTCGATTCCAGTTCTAAGTTCGGTACTACTAAGGATGACAATCAAGTCTACAGAGGATGGTTAGATTTTGTGACAAGCTGAGCAAGAGATTACTCAATGTTACTCGAGTTCACAGTGGCCACAAGCTGGTGAACCAACAAGTTTACGCGTCTGCTAGCGGTATTTACCTTAGCTGCGATGAGCTATCGGCTGAACGGCTGCTCTCATCCTCTGAAAGTCCTATAAATGCTAATCAAAAACTTTGCCGATTTTATCAGCAGCAACTGACCTATGTTTCTCGTTAGGCGATATGCACGTGCATGGATGGAGCAGTATGCATATTACAATGCCCTCTCAGATCTCGCAAGAACAATTAAGTATGTGGCTGTTTCGTTTCTCCACTGTTGGACCTCGACGAGGTTACAGCTAATATATATCTGAATGCCAGCCGAAGTGCATGCAGTGTTCACAAAAAATTCCTACTTTGCGTCGTATTACGTGACACACACCCTGTTTGTTCAGAGAAGAGTCCCCGAAATTTTCGGTCTTGTGTCTCTCGTAGCAAAACTGTCCCCCAACTGGGTCCTTTTATACTTCACGTCATGGCTTTTTCTGACCAATAGGAATGTTCCTTTCATCTTGTGGAAACTGTCTCTGCATCTCGCAAAGGGCCTACCATCAAACTGCGTCGAAATTTCGGCATTTTACTTTTTCCTAGTTCATTCCAGCCCATCGTACATTTTGTGCCCTCTCCAGCTGCCTAAAAGTTGTATGTGTACATTATAAAATGACTTTTACCTTAATAAAATGAATATTTGTACAGGTGTTTGGATATATGTATATTTTGATTGATTGAGATTTTTACTTTAAGTCGTAACTGGTACCTGAATTTTGGTTGCTGCGTCCTTGAATGATCAACTTCTGCACCAGTTGGTGACGTATTATAAGTTATTGTTCTTTAAGTTTTAAAACACGACTCTGTTAGTTACTTGGCCGTATTGCGGATAGCTTTGAGTCCAAGTTTTCGTAGCTCTTCATACCTAAGGGACCACTGTTGTAAGCAAATAAGATCAAACAGCAATCTTTTTTTGTGAGAAAAGGACATTTCTTGGCGCACAAACTTCCTTCAAACTTCACGTCCTGCTACATCAAAATTGTTCAATGGAGTTCAGCACCATACTATTGTACAGGAACATAATCCAATTACTGTAATTAAGAAATTTTGAGAGGTTGTTACGTATTGAATGAAAACAATAGGGAATGCATTTCTTTTCGTGTATTTTAGTGAACTTTGTACACTTACAGTTCTGTCGATTGATAGTCGATGACGACAATGAAGTTCACCTCCTTTTCCAAAAACAATATATTTCTGTTCTTCATTTCCAGAAAATTTGTATACATAAATGTTTGGCAACTCTTCACATACTTCACTCGGTTTCATCACTACAATAGTAATTTTCATTACGTGTAACGATACGTTCTGAGCGACGGCCTAGCAACACGCCCTCTTTCCACAAGATACAGATCAACAGTCCTCCTTTTTTTTAATAAATCAATTGTCCCTTTTTTTTCTTTTTCTTTTTTAGTCCATACTCAAAGATTCACAACTACTATCGTTGCGGGGATTGCGCACTAAGGAGTTTATTGTCCAGCTGCACTTCACTTCAAGTTCTTTTGGAATCGCATTTACATTTACAGTATTTACATACATTACTGAGCTTTTCAGAATAAAATCAGGCACAAATTAGTTTAAAAAAAAGCAGTGAGGCACACACAACATTACATCATCACCTGATCAACTGCATCGCTGGTCTGTTTGTATCAATCTGGAAATTCCCCAATGCAGTTTTTTTAAAGATTCTATCCATACCACGCCACTAGCCCGCTTCCTGCTCGGCTCGATGAGTTAGCTGGCGCGTTCGTTGTACCTCCGCACGGGTCGCTTTAAGAGCATTCTGTGTACTCGAGCCGTGATGTTGCAACTCGCATCTGCTCCCAAACTAAAATGTTTGCTCCAGCAGCTTTTTTCTTCTCTTGCTCATTGACATGCAGGATTTAGGTTTGGTGTGTTAATACCATTGACTAAGTACCATCCATTTGCATTGTATACTGTACATTTTAATAGACAAATCTGCTCATTTCCATCGATGTACTGGGTGATCAAAAAGTCAGTATAAATTTGAAAGCTGAGTAAATTACGGAATAATGTAGATAAAGAGGTACAAATTGAAACACATGCTTGCAATGACAGGGGGTTTTATTAGAACCAAAAAAATACAAAAGTTCAAAAAACGTCCGACAGATGGCGCTTCATCTGATCAGAATAGCAGTGATTAGCATAACAAAGTAATGCAAAGCAAAGATGATGTTCTTTACACGAAATGCTCAATACGTCCACCATCATTCCTCAACAATAACTGTAGTCGGGGAATAATGTTGTGAACAGCACCGTAAAGCATGTCCGGAGTTATGGTGAGGCATTGGCGTCTGATGTTGTCTTTCAGTATCCCTAGAGATGTCGGTCGATCACGATACACTTACGACTTCAGGTAACCCCAAAGCCAATAATCGCACGGACTGAGGTCTGGGGACCTGGGAGGCCAAGCATGACGAAACTGGCGGCTGAGCACACAATCATCACCAAACGACGCGCGCAAGAGATCTTTCACGCGTCTAGCAATATGGGGTGGAGTGCCATCCTCCATGAACATAGTACGTTCCAGCAGGTGTTTTATCAGCCAGGCCGGGGATGATGCGTTTCTGTAACATATCGGCGTACCTCTCACCCGTCACGGTAGCAGTTTTTCTGTCCAGCGCCATCCGTCGGACATTTTGTGAACTTTGCTTTTTTGTTCTAATAAAACCCCATGTCATTCCAAGCATGCGTGTCAATTTTTACCTCTCTATCTACATTATTCCGTGGTTTATTAAGGTTTCAAATTTATACTGACCTTTTGATCACCCGGTATGTCAGGTGACATTTTGGCCTTCTTGTTACGATGTATAAATTCTCTCATGTAAGGTGCGAAATTGACATTCATTTAATCTCCAACCGTGCACATTCTCTTGCAGTCCAACTTGTTTGGCAGAGATACTGCCCACTATTACTCAAATGCTACTGAAGCTTTACTTTTTCATGTGACATCCAAAATATTACCAAAGCTACAACTTTCTGTACAAAACAAAACCCATACAGCAGATACGTAGGAATGCGAATGCATTGGAGGACAGACTGCTGTTGCGGTATAGAGTGGAGCATAAAGCCAGCTCTGAGCTGCTGCCGGGGGCAGGCAGTGGGGAAACCCCAGCTGAGGGGGGGCGGCCAGCGGGTTTTCCGTCTGGGCCGAGATTTACGGCGGAAGCTCACGCCCTGATTTAGTGTGCTGCTTCGTGACGAGAGGGGGTGGTGCCGTTTTTCACGACAGCCGGCGGTGGCTGCGATGTATGGTCCCTCCTGAGAGAACCGGTCCCACTTCAGCCCCAACAGTCCGTCACCACGAAGCCGGGCACAGGGACCGTGGAAAGATGGAGCCGACTCTGATCAAAAATATAACTCGACGCGTCGTAACATAGCGAAGTATTATGAGTTATCTAGTATTGGAAGAGGTGGGAGGAGAGCAGATATGGTTCTCACGCTATCTACTGGGCCGAGTTATCTGTATAGGTGCCTAATGCTGTATGCAGTACATTACACATACTCTACACGAATCTGAAGAAGTACTGTTAAGTATTAATAATAGTTTTCATACTTAGTACACCAAATTCTATCGATAACACAACTGCTAAAATTTCAAATCAATAACCTCAATACTTTCGGAGACATAAATTTGTACGTAAAACAAACGATAACTGTGTTAGCATTGTGAAACTGAGTTAGGGACTGTAATGTATTCATCTATCGTATCAACTGAAACTACAATGTAGCTGAACGGAATGGATAGTCTCTTGAAAGGAGGGTATAAGATGAAAATCAACAAAAGCAAAACGAGGGTAATGCAAGCTAGTCGAATTAAATCGGGTGATGCGGAGCGAATTGGATCAGGAAATGAGATGCTTAAAGTAGTAAATGAGTTTTGCTATTTGGGGAGCAAAATAACTGATGATGGTCGAAGTAGAGAGGATATAAAATGTAGACTGGCAATGGCAAGGAAAGCATTTCTGAAGAAGAGAAGTTTGTTAACATCGAGTATAGATTTAAGTGTCAGAAACTCTTTACCGAAAGTATCTGTATGGAGTGTAGCCATGTATAGAAGTGAAACATGGACGATAAATAGTTTGGACTAGAAGAGAATAGAAGCTTTCTAAATGTGGTGCTACAGAAGAAGAAGATTAGATGGTAGATCACATAACTAATGAGGCGGTATTAAATAGAATTCGTGAGAAGAGGAATTTGTAGCACAACTTGACTAGAAGAAGGGATCGGTTGGTAGGACATGTTCTGAGGCATCAAGGGATCACCAATTTAGTATTGGAGGGCAGCGTGGAGGGTAAAAATCGTAGAGGGAGGCCAATAGATGAATACACTAAGCAGATACAGAAGGATGTAGGCTGCAGTACGTATTGGGAGATGAAGCAGCTTGCACAGGATAGAGTAGCATGGAGAGCTGCATCAAACCAGTCTCTGGACTGAAGACCACAACAACAACAACAACAACAACAACAACAACTTAGTACACCGAATTGTATGGATAACACAACTGCTAAAATTTCAAATCAATAACCTCAATACTTTCGGAGAAAAAAATTTGTACCTAAAACACACAATAGCCGTGTTGGCATCGTGAAACTGAATTAGGGACATACATCTATCGTATCAACTGGAACTACAACCTAGAAGATATTTTCATATAATCAAATTTTCTGCAATTTTCTTTACTTTCATTACCACAGATTTCTGACGTAATGAAAAGTACTTGGAAAAATTATTATGTCATCGTGTTTTGGTTGTGTGCGTTGTGGAGAAACTGAGAGGGCGAATGGAGGACATACGCAAAGTGAGAATGTATTTTATTAGAACTATGGGATGTATGTGTCAGAACGTCGTTGTGCAGTAGGGGAATTTGTGACGTGTGTCCGAGTTAGCTTGATTTTGCAAAAGGCAGCCAGAAGGGATGTTGACTATTAAATTGGTTAGTAATTTTGTTGAAAGAAATCGTATTTTGTTTTCATTACATTTTATTCATGTAAACGTAGGCTTCCGCGGCCCTTGTCACAGTCAATAAAATTCTTTTGGGTTTGAGGCCGCATTGTCATCTGTAAAATTCCGACGTTTCGCTGGCTGTTGCAACGCGCCTTCCTCAGGGTGTATTGCTAACTGCATTTTGGAATGTTCTCCCTTGCTTTTACCTTATTCGATATTAAGTCTTCCAAAGCACTTTTAAATTGATTCTACTAGTGGATCCCCTATCTCTTATATCACGTCATCGGACATGTGTTCCCCCTCATAGGCGTCTTTAATGTACACTTTCCACATACCTGCTTTCTCCTCTGCAGCTAGCAGTCGAATTCCCATTGCACTCCTAATGTTACCATCCTTGCTTTTCATTTCAAGGAAGGTTGTTTCAACTTACTGTTTGGAGATTCTGTCCTTCTGAGAATCATATCGCTTTCGATTTCTTCACGTTTTTCATGCAGCCATTTCTCCTTAATTTCCCCACACTTCCAGTTCATTTGAGACTTGTATTTCTGTACCCTTGCATTTCCCTGCACATTTTTGCACTTCTTTCACTGATCAACTGAAGTACCTGTACTGTTTCACATGGTTTGCTTCGCAATTATCATCTTTGTAACTACGTTTTTCTTTCCAACTTTTTATATACCACGACCCCTTTTGTCTGGTCTTTGTGTCTTTCTTGTTCTGTGTCGTCCCTTGTCATCTCCATTGCTTGCCTCTCTCTCTCTCTCTCTCTCTCTCTCTCTCTCTCTCTCTCTACCCCTTGTGGGTGCTTCAAGGTCGTAGAAAAAAAGGACCGATGACCTTTGCGGTCTGGTCCCTTCAACCCACCACAAACCAAGCAACCTTTTCTGGTCTTTGTCTATGTCTTTCTTGTTCTATGTCGTCGTCTGCGTTACTTGTTCTTTTTCTTCTTGGTGGGTGTCGTGGAAAAAGGAACCCTTCAATCCCCACAAACCAACCAACCTGTACCACGACAGATGCGTAAGTCAAAAACGATGCCTGAACGGAATATGTTACTTAGCTAAGAGGTGTCCCATTATTTTGTGTGTGGTTGTCTGCTGAGTGATGAAACAGCCTGTACGTTGCTGTAGGTGCCAGTTACGGGTGGGCCGGAGTCGTTCGCGAGCCCTGGTGAAGCCCGCTGCTGTTACGTACTGCCGCAGAGGAGAGCGCCTTAAAAATATCTCGGATCAGCAGTTCTGCGGCACTTGTGGGGTGCCCCTAAGGACGCGCTGCAACTCCGCCTAGCAAGACACCGCTCCGTACCGGCGCTAGTTACGACGATCTTCTGAGTCATGCGTCTTCTACATCTACATACATACTGCGCAATCCACCATACGGTGCGTGGCGGAGGGTATCTCGTACCACAACTAGCATCTTCTCTCCCTGTTCCACTTCCAAACAGAACGAGGGAAATATGACTGCCTATATGCCTCTGTACGAGTGCGCGCTACTGCTTACACATTTTTTGCAAAAATAAACATAATGTCTTATGGGATAACAGCAATCAGTGATTTTATAATGTTACATAAAATCCGTCTTGATTGCAAAATTTTTTTCTTTTTTTTATTAGTCATATGACCGGTTTCGGTTCATTCAGAACCATCTTCAGATCTGATATTTCAGTTACAGGAGTAACCCGTCCAAATCCAGCAACTTTCACATGCTACGTCACATGACCGAAACCGGTCATATGACTAATAAAAAAAAATTTTGCAATCAAGACGGATTTTAAGTAAGCTTACACATTTTGTTGTCCTAATGGAGTACTACGAGTGTACGAAGTTTGCAGTAAATCCGCGTTCCAGACGTCGTGACCTCCCCTTGTCAGTTGTCCTTTATTTTTTTGGTCATCAGTCTACCGACTGGTTTGATGCGGCCCGCCACGAATTCCTTTCCTGTGCTAACCTCTTCATCTCAGAGTAGCACTTGCAACCTACGTCCTCAGTTATTTGCTTGACATATTCCAGTCTCTGTCTTCCTCTACAGTTTTTGCCCTCTACAGCTCCCTCTAGTACCATGGA